>NC_081557.1:152118436-152191109 GCF_022355385.1 Mustela nigripes | reverse complement strand
CCTGCCTCTCTGCCTACTTGTGATCTCTGTCAAAAAAATAAATAAAATCTAAAAAAAAATAATTTAAAGTGGACTTTCTTAGTAATTTTTAGTAGAAGTTCTTAATTTTGACAAAGTCTAATTTATGAATTTTTTTTCTTTTACAAGTTATACATTTGGTGTCATATTTTTAAGAATCTCTTCTTCACCCAAGGCCATGAACATTTTCTCCTATATTTTCTTCTAGAGGTTTTATAATTTCAGGTTTTACGTTTAGGCATATAATCCATTTTGAGATAATTTTAGCATGGTGGGTGGTATGAACCAAGGTTTTTTTTTTCTTACCCAGTTGCTCTGACATCATAAGTTTCTCTCTGGAATTATCTTTGCACTATTTTTGAAAATCAATTGACAATGTATGTGTGAGTTTATTTCTGCATGTTGTATTCTCTTTTTTTGATTTATGTGTTTAAACTTTTATTAATACCATCCTATTTTGGTTGCAATAGCTTCCTTCATACTCTTGCTCACTCACTACATATTTTAAATTCATAAATTTTAATGGTTTAATTTTATTTAATGATTCTGTCTGGTCATAGTCCTTACTTTGGCCTGACCTACCAAGGGCTTCTCATCAGTTTATTAGAGAGGATCAGTGAGCTATGTTGAGTTTTTGTCTGAATGTTATTTAGAAATTATTTACAAATGTAAATTTTAATATCAGCATCAGTTTTCTAAATTAAGCAAGCAATTTTGTTTTGATCTGTCAATTTTTTTCAGTAGGTTTTGACTCTTCTGAAAAATAAGGTATTAATAATATGTACTCCCGACCAACACTTTTAAAAATTAATAACTTTACCATTGTCAAATTCTTTAAGCTTTTATTTTCCTCTAAAATAATAAATATAATATTTCATCTTATATTTAGATATATTCAATTCTCATAGCCCATACTTTTTAAACATGAGTTCCCCTTCCCTGAGTCTTCTTGATTCAATCCTTTTTTGGGATAGATTTTTTTATTAAGTGTTCTTTTTTTTTCTTTTTTTAAAAGAAGGACTCATTAATGCCTCATTACTCCCAGAGTCTGTACAAAATTGAGAGTGCCTTTCTGTTGCCATAAACATAAAACAAATGGGCTGGGCATAGTATTCTTGGCTCAATCTTGTCTTCCTTCTTTTCAAGATTCTGAACACATTGCCCTCACCTTCCTCTGTCATTAAATGTTGCCATGGAGAAGTAAAGTTCAGATTAAACCCACTCTTTTCTCTCAGCTATGGCAGATGACTTGATTTTTCTGCCAAAAAGTTACCTGCTTAGTAAATTTCTTATTAACCTGCTCTAGAATACATCATTGTGTTGATTATTGTGCATAATTATTTTTCTGGGAAAAATTATATGGGTTGAATCAGCAAATTCAATTTGTCATTTATTTAAGGTTTTTTCTTTTGTAATATTGAGATATTTTAAATTTTGCTTTCTTAATTCAAGAATACCAATTTTGCATACTTTGGAGCTACTGTGTTTGATTTCTGTATTATCTTCTTTCTAATTATTTCTTTTTATCATTTTCTTTTTTTTAACAGAATTTTTACAAATCCTGCCCTCCATGTTACAGTATCTTTCAATTTTTAAAAAATGTACTTGGTGGGAAAGAACTGAAATTAACAACAGATTAAGTTGATGCTAATTATCCCTGGAAATTGAACATACTGTTTCACAAGATCGGTGTAAAAGATCTATGCATGCAGATATGGCCTTTAGAATCAGACTTTTTATTCTATAGGATGCTGTGTATATAAGGAAATGAGATTGGATTGGTGAAAAAAATATATATATATAATTTTTAATTACCTTAACTTGGGCACTCAAATGAATGTTGTCTATGAAGCAACATCCAAAGAGGGGAAAGTTTATAATAGATGGGGCACTGAGTAGAAGACTCAGGAAGATAATGCCTCAGTTGTGGGGCCAAATTAGCCTAGAATAAAAACTGGCCCATTCTATATAACTCCTAGTCAGATCAGCTGGTTGAGTATGCTATCTGTTTCCTAATTGAATCTAAGTGACCTTAGATGATATGCTACAATTTTTCACTACTATTGCGGGTTCCCTCCCCCATATTTAAAGACTGTTTTTTAAAAGCAGTTTCACATTCACACGAAATTGAGGGAAAGGTACAGAGGTTTTCCATGTACTCCCTGTCCCCTGCATGCATGGTTTTCCCCATTATCAATATTTCCCACCAGATTGGTACATTGGTTATGTCTGATGAGCCCACATGAACACAACATAATCACTCAGAGTCTACAGTTTACATGAGAGTTCACTCTTGGTGTTGTACCTCTGTGGGTTTGGACAAATGTGTAATGACATATATCTGTTATTATAGTAACACTGGCCTTGTAAAATGACTTTGGAAGTGTTCCCTTCTCTTCAATATTTTGGAAGAGTTTGAGAAAGATTGGTATTAATTTTTAAGTGTTTGGTAGAACTTGGCCTTAGAGCCATAGAGCCATTTCGGCCTGGGTTTTTGTTGTTGTTGTTGTTGTTGTTGTTGTTATTGTGGTTGTTGGGAGATTTTTGATTATTAATTCAAAGTCCTTACTTGTCATTGAACAGTTCACATTTTCTATTTCTTCATGATTCAGGCTTGGTAGGTTGCATGTTTCTAAGTATATATCCATTTCTTCCAGTTTATCCAATTCATTGGCGTACAGTTGTTGATAATAGTGTCTTATGATCCTTCACATTCCTGTAGTTTTAATGTCCCCCTTTTCATTTCATTTATAGTTTCACTTATAGTCTTATTTATTTGAGTCTTTTCTCTCTCCTTCTGTCGGTCTAATGAAAGGTTTGTTGATTTTATCTTTTCAAAGAACAAATACAATTTTGTTAACTTTTTTGTCACCTACTCATTATTTCATTCATTTCTGCTCTAACCTTTCTTATTTCTTTTATTCTGCTAATTTTGGCTTAGTTTTTTCTAGTCTCTTGAGGTGTAAAGTTAGGTTGTTTATCTGAGAGCTTTCTTTTTTCTTAATCCAAGCATTCTTGTTATAAACTCCCTACTTAAAATTGCTTTTATTGGATCCTTTAAGTTTTGCCATGTTGCCAGTCCATTTCAAGATTCTTTCTGATTTTACCTTTAATTTCTTCTTTGACTCATAAATTGTTGAAGAGTGTGTTGTTTAATTTCCATATATTTGTGAATATTCCAGCTTTCCTTCTGTTACTGATCTCTAGTTTTGTACCATCATGATTAGAAAAGATTGATATCATTTCAGTCTTCCTAAATTTGTTAAGGGTTGTATTGTGGCCCAACATACAGTCTATCTGAAGAACGTGCTTGAAAAGCATATATATTCGGCTGCTGTTGAAAGTAATGTTCTATAAATGTCTGTTAGATTCATTTGTTCTATATGTTATACAAGCCCATCATTTCCTTTTTGATTTTCTGTCTGATGATGTATCCATTGTTGAATGTGGAGTATGAAATCCTCTACAGTTGTTTCACTGATGTTTATTTGTTTGTTCTTCTTTGTTCATATTTGTTTTAAATGTTTAAGTGCTCCAATGATGAGTGGATATTTACAATTGTTTTATCTTTCTGATGAATCATTAGTGATTTTGGATAAATCACTTCCTTATCCAAACTTCTCTATCCAAACTTCATTTGGCTAAATACCCAGAAGTAGAATTGCTACGTCATATGGTAACTCTATTTTTAATTTTTTGAGGAGCCTCCATCCTGTTTTCCCTAGCCACAGCACCAATTTACATTTTTACCAATAGTACCCAAGAGTTCTCTTTTCTCCATATTCTTGCCAACATTTGGTATTCAATGGTTAGAGATACCATTCTAACAGGTATGAGGTAATATCTCCTTGTAGTTTTGATTTACATTCTCTTGATAATTAGTGATGTTGAGCACCTTTTCACATCCTAGTTGGCTATCTGTATGTTTTCTTTGGAAGAATGTCTATTTAGTCTCCTGTCCATTTTTAATTGGATTGTTTGGGGGTTTTTTTGTTGTTGTTTTTGTTTTTTTGTTTTGTTTTGTTTTTACTATTGCATGGGGTGAATCCCCAAGTATTTAATTGGATTGTTTGGGGGTTTTTTTTGCTATTGCATGGTGTGAATTCCCAAGTATCTTTGTGTGTGTGTTTCTTTTTAATCACCATTTTATAACTTTTATCATACAGATCTTATACCTATTTTCTTAGATTTATACCTAAACATTTCACTTTTTTTTAGCAAGTATAAATGACATCATTTTAATTTTGGTTTTACCTTGTTCATTGTCAAATATAAGAATTCAGTTGATTTTTCTCTGCTGATCTTGAATCCCACAATGTTATTGGACTCATTGTTTAGTTCTAGGAATGTTTTGTAGGTTTCTCAGAATTCTTTACATACAGAATCATGTCTAAAAATAGTTTTATTTTTTCTTTTCTAACTTGTGTGCTTTTTACCTTTTAAAATCTAATTTAATTTATTTTTTCCTTATTGCAATGACTAGAACTTCCAGTGCTATGTTGGATAGAAGTGATGTAAAGGGACATTCAGTTTGTTTTGCTCTTGTTTGTCGGTTTTTTTGAGGTAGATTTGCTCACTGTTTTGACAGCTCCAGAGGGGCTCTGGAAGCACTGCCAAGAAGAGTCTGCTTGTGTTTTGGCGCATTTCCAAATGGTTTGAGGCTGGAAGGTAGGTGCTGTAGACTAACTCTTTGTGTGCCCCTCTCCTTGCCCAGATTCATATGTTGAAGTCCTAACCCCGATGTGATGGTATTAAGAAGCGGGGCTTTGGGACATGGTTAGATCAAGAGGGCACAGCCCAGAATAACCTTATAAAAGAAGTTCCAGAGGGATCGCCAGTCCCTTTCATCCCATGAGGACACAGCAAAAGATGACTGTCTATGAACCAGAAAGTGAGCTTTCACTAGACATCAAACCTTCTTGCACCAAGATCTTGGATTTCCCAGGCTTCAGAACTATGAAAAACAAATTTCTGTTCTTTATTAACCATCCGCTTGTGGTATTTTCGTTATAGCAGCCTGACCAGACTGAAACAATGAGGGCCTTCTTTAGAAGAACATGTCAGCATCAGCTCTTAATCCCCTTCCTCTCCATCATTAGTGTCTGGAATGAGGAAGAAGGTGATGTATGGGGAAAGTCAGGTATTTGAGCTTTACTAGGGTGAGGCCTCCCCTCAAGAAATCGGATGTATTATTTCCATGCAAAACTTCTGTACTTTTACTCAATAATTTCTAAATAATAACTTCACAGTAGTACCTTGATATGTTATAAACAATATTAGGGCACCTTTAGGACCCTTCTTTTGGATTTTTCTTTAGGTCTGCCCCACATTCTTTTGGTGGTTCCTCAGAGGCAACTGGTCTTTTGCCTTTTTGGTTGCCAACCTATCCTTTCAATTTGACCAGATGAGTATATTCAGCCACATAGTTCTCCCAGATTTGTTTGCATCTTGGGGGTGGGGGCATCTAGAGATTGGGATCTAATATGCAATGTGTAGATGCACTTCAGATTAAAATAACCACACTAGTCAGACATAAGTCTTTATGGTATCTGGAATAAAAGAGGTCAAGTCAAAGAGACTGCAGGGAACAATATTGCAATTGAACATGTAACATGTTACACAGTGTGTGCTTTGGGTCTGGGTGTTGCAAGTGGAGAACATAATTCATAATACTTCAATATGGGAATTCACTAAATTGAGGAAGCATAAAAAACTGCCTCATGATGTTGTGCTGTAGAAGATAGTTCTTTCTTCCTCTGCACAAACAGCGTTTTTAAGTCCTTTTCTGCATGCTCAGTACAGATCAAGAACAGAACTGCTTATTTTAATTATTTGCTTCTCCCCTGCTGCACAGGCAACACTAACTCACAGGGAAGTTTTGTTGTTACTATTATAATTGCAATCAAACAATCTTTGGAGCCACTGTTACTAGAAGCCTGAAATATTAGGTGTGGGAGAGGGGAAGAGGCCATGCCAGCGACCAGTAAAAAAGGACTCCGAATCATGGTTAAGTTATACTACTACCAACATGGAAAAAGGATGAAAATATTGTCAGATTGCATCTGAAGTCAGCAGCTACAGGGTCATTAGGAGATACTAGGTGACGGGTCATAATTTAAACATTATTTTTTGTTGTTGTAAAAATGTATTAATTCTTTCTTCTTGATTTTATATAAGAAGTGAACCATAAAGGAATTGCTCTGAGACTTTTATATTAATGGATGAGACATTATTTTAAGGACATTATTTATCATACATTCTTGTATTCTGCCAGCCCTTTCTTTCTACTCCCAATTTTGGGAACATTTCCAAACCTTGAGAAAAGTTGAAAGAATAATACATTTTGCCACATTAGTTTCTCTCTCCTTGTGTACCCTGTGTTTTCTGAATCATCAGAAAGCAAATTACAAAAACCATGGCACATTACTCCTAAATATTTCTGAAGAACAAGGACATTCATTTCATAAATATGATGCCATGATCACACTTAAGAAAATTAACTGTAATTCTGCAATATCATCTAACATACTGTGTATATACCAATTGTCATAACTGTCCCCAAATGTGTTTTATAGTTTTGTTTCTTTTTCAGTCCAGGTGCCAGTCAAAGTTCATGTTTTGTCCTTGGTTATGCCTCTTTAGGCTTTTAATCTAAATAAGCTAACACCCTTTTTTTCTAGGGTTGAAAGATTTTAAAAATAAAAATACAGTTAATTTGAATATCAGATAAATAATGACTCATACTTTAGTATAATACATACCATGCTTACGCTAAAAGAAGATTTTGTTGTTTATCTGACATTCAAATATAACTGTGTCCTTTATTTCATCTGGAAACTTTTTAGAAAGTTCAGGCCAGTCGTATCATTGAGTAACTCAATGTCTGGGTTTGCTTGTTTTCCTAGGACTTGATTCTGTTAAACATCTTTTTACAAAAACGTTTCATAGGGGATGTTGTGTGTTTCTTACTGTGTAACATTAGGAAGCAAATGTCGAGTCATCCCATTTGTGAAGCTAAGTTTGATTACTGGATGAAGATGACGACCACCAAAACTCTCTAGTTAGAAGCATCTTCTTTTGGAATCACTAATTCATGGAGGTGATCTTGGACAAGGTGAATATTCTGTTGCCAATAACCTTTTGTGCAATTATTTTAACACTCATTAGTGGTCATTCCCCGAGTCAATATTATACTGTGGGTTGCAAGTTGATTTTCTAATTTTATCATTCCTTCTACATTTACTATTACCTGGCATTTATCTGTAAAGAAGACCTTTCCTTCTTTTATGCCCTCTCGTATAGTATCACTATGTAGCAGTGAAACTAAGAAAAACATTTAATTTGTTATAATTCATTATTGCCATTATTCTTTTTATTCTCACATCCCTCCAGTTTTGCTGAATGAAAATCCCCTTCAAGTTTGGTTTTGGTCCTTTGGTTATGACCCTCTTTTGTCTTTGAGGGCTTCCTTGCATTCTATCATTAAAGAGATTTCCCAAGCCCATTTTTTACTCGTTTTGCCCAAGGAGCGGGAATCAGCTTTTTTACCCACCTGTGACACCTGTCAGTTTCCTGCTGTCCTGCTTCATGGTACTGGCATCGGACCTGTGCACAGGGCCAGCTGGAATGATGGCCAGCTTTGTCAGTAGATGGCACTGGAGGGACGCTGCAGGAAATGGGCTCTTGCTGTCTGTGTCCTATCTCTCTGCTGTTTCAATGGGTCCGCCCCTAGGCCAACACAAGAACACCCAGGGTCCCTCACTCTCTGGTGAGCTTTCCCGACTCCTTCCTGACTCCTTGCTCTGCAGTCGTGGTGCATGGTTTCCTGCTTGCCAGCCTCAGCCTCCCGGTGCCCCAATGGGACGTGTCCCGTTTTGACCAGCGTCCGCCTGCCAGCTATAAACCGGCTGCGGCCCAGGATAACGTGACAAACTTCTCTGCCATCCCCTGGGCTACCAGCCATTCTCTCTCACGAAGTCTGAACCATAGTTTTGAGGATTCATTGGACTAACCTGGTATGTCCTTGGCTTTGAGTCCAGTGTGGAGCTGCTTGCCAGGAGGAAATGGGATGCTTGTATTCTATGGCAGGCAGGGACAGCATAACTAATAAAGCTATCGCCTGTGGCTGATTGTGATGAAGTGGCAAATGAAGCAAATATAATGGGAGCCCAAGGGGCAGCCCACTAATGATGAGTTCAAGAATCGGGGTGTCTTAGCTTGTTTGAGCTACCATAACAAAAATACCAAAAAGACCTGCTGCTTTATATAAACAACAGACAATTATTTCTCACAGTTCTGGAGGCTAAGAAATTCAAGATCAAGGCCTCCATAGAGTTGGTGTCTGGTAACAGCCTGCTTCCTGGTTCATAGACAGCCATCTTCTTACTGGGACCTCCCATGGTGGAAGGGGCCAGGGAACTCTTGGGGTCTCTCTTCTAAGGACACTGATCCCATTAGTGAGAACTGCACTCTCATGACCTAGTCACTTCCCAAAGTCCCTGACACTAACACCCTTGTTTTAGGGGATTAGGTTCCAAATTACAAATTTTGGAGGGACATGAACATTCAGTTTATAGCAGGTGATGTGGGATTGAGTCTTCTCATAGTTAGGAAAGCTTCCCCACACCCAAGTTATAAAGTAACTCCCTCACGTATTTCTCTATTGTTTTTATAGTTTCCTTTTAAATTTACATCTCTGGTCTATTTGGAGATTCTTCTGTTGTGTAGTGTGAGATATGGATCCAATTTTACCTTTTTTCCAAATGAATATCCAGTCACTCAACACCATTTATTTAAAAGTCCATTTTTCCCCCCAAATTATCTTGGATGCCCTCTAGTAGTTTCCATATATATTTGGGTCTATTTTTGGAATTTCTATTCCCTTCCCACTCTATTTGTTTGCCCGTACCACAGTGTTTTTATTAGAGAGGCTTTATAGTCTGATTTAATATGTGTTAGGGCTAGTCCTCTCTTACAGCTTTTATTTTTCAGGATTTTTTCTTCCATTATTACATATTTATTTTTCCATATAAACTTTAGAATTAGCTTGCATCGCTCTAGGAAAAAGCTTACCTTTATTTTAATTGGAATCACATTTATGTATTACTTGGAGAGGATTGTCATCTTTATGGTGTTGAGTTGTTTTATATGAGAACAAATGATGTCTTTCGATTTCTTCAAGCCTTTTTTAGCTTCAAGCTTTTTTTTTTTAGCCTTTTCACTTACTGAAGTTTTTCTAATACAGTTTTGGCACATTTCCTTAAGTGTTTTATCCTTTTTTGTTTCTATATTGAATGACATTGTATCTTTTATTTTATTTATTTACTTTTTTTTTAAGATTTTATTTATTTATTTGACAGAGAGAGATCACAGGTAGGTAGAGAGGCTGGCAGAGAGAGAGAGAGAGAGGGAAGCAGGCTCCCTGCTGAGCAGAGAGCCCGATGCGGGACTCGATCCCAGGATCCTGAGATCATGACCTGAGCCGAAGGCAGCGGCTTAACCCACTGAGCCACCCAGGCGCCCCTGACATTGTATCTTTTATTTTTTTTTAATATAATTTTTTATTTTTTATAAACATATATTTTTATCCCCAGGGGTACAGGTCTGTGAATCACCAGGTTTACACACTTCACAGCACTCACCAAAACACATACCCTCCCCAATGTCCATAATACCACCCCCTTCTCCCAAACCCCCTCCCCCCAACAACCCTCAGTTTGTTTTGTGAGATTAAGAGTCACTTATGGTTTGTCTCCCTCCCAATCCCATCTTCTTTCATTTATTCTTCTCGTACCCACTTAAGCCCCCATGTTGCATCACCACTTCCTCATATCAGGGAGATCATATGATAGTTGTCTTTCTCCGCTTGACTTATTTCGCTAAGCATGATACGCTCTAGTTCCATCCATGTTGTCGCAAATGGCAAGATTTCATTTCTTTTGATGGCTGCATAGTATTCCATTGTGTATATATACCACATCTTCTTGATCCATTCATCTGTTGATGGACATCTAGGTTCTTTCCATAGTTTGGCTATTGTGGACATTGCTGCTATAAACATTCGAGTACACGTGCCCCTTTGGATCACTACATTTGTATCTTTAGGGTAAATGCCCAATAGTGCAATTGCTGGGTCACAGGGCAGTTCTATTTTCAACATTTTGAGGAACCTCCATGCGACATTGTATCTTTTAAATGGTTACTGTTTGCATTTTAATGTATATGTTTCAGGTAAACTTTATATTATGGTACTTTACAGATATTATTATCTTTAGTACTGATTCTTTGTTTTCTAAGTGTAGTATTACATGATCTACATAGAGATATAATTTATATCTCGTCTTTCTCAAGTTTTATGCATCTGAATGTTTATGGTTATTAACTTATCTCTAATACTTTGCTACATATCAAAGTATATCAAAGGACATAGAGGACATCAGAGGACATAACTGCTTTGTCCTTGATCTTAATGAAAATGTTTTCTCCATTAAGTAGAATGCTGGTTTTTAAACTGAGGTATAAAATATTTAATTGTGTTAAGAAAGTGTATCTTAATTTTTATGTTATTTTTCTGAAATTAAGAATGAGTGTTGAAATTTGTCAAAGGCTGTGCTACATTTTACTATGTGTTCACAGTTGTTTCTTTTTTCCCTTCTTCTATCTTGATTTATTGTTGGGAGAGAATACTTCACCTGTACACTGGTTTTGGGTGTGAGCATGTGGCTTGCTTTAAATGATCAATAGTTGTAGTGTGTCAAGTTCAGAGTCTGAAACATCCTATGTTTCTGCTCACCCCTCTTGTATTTCCACCTCTACCATCTGAAAGGCCCCTGATGGTTGCTGATCTCAAATGGAGAAGCATGGGGAGCAGACCTGAGTCCATCCTGAAGCCGGAAGCATAAGCATCCCTGATACCCCACAGACTGGTGAGTGAGAACAAGAAAAGTATTCGACCCTGTAAGTCACTGAGCTGTTGGGGCTGTTAATTACTCACTATTTTCATCCTGGTAAAAGCTCATTAACGCAAAGTCCTTTTTGTCATCTCTACATCTATCTAGTTGCATAACATCTTTGTTCTTAGATCTAACTACATGATGAACTATAGGAATGAATTTACAAATATTGAAGCTTCATTGTCTGGGGATGAGCCCCTCTTGATTATGAGGCAGTCTTTAAACTTGATTTTAGATTCTGCTTGCTGACGTTTTATTTAGTATTGTTCCGTTGCTAGTCATGAGTAAGACTGCTTTATAATTTTCATGTGTGTGCGTGTGTTTGTAATCTAACCAGGTGTGGGTGTCAGAATATATTTGTTTCTTAGAGATCATTTGAGAGTTTTCCTCTGTGCTACAATTTAAATGGGATTGGGCTTTTCTGGTCTTTGAAGTTTTCATAGAATTTCCCTGTAAAATCATTTGGATCTGGTCTTTATAGTTAGTTTCTTGGTAACTTTTTCTCTTTCCTCTATGGAAATCTGTCTATTTATACTTTCTACATATAGCAAGACCAATGGTGATAAGTTGTATTTTCTTAGAAAATAATCCAACTTACTTAGGTCTTCCATTTTATTTGTATGGAGTTGTGTAAAGTAGTCTCTTTTAATATTTAAAAACTTACCAGTGTCATTGGTTATCTTCTTGCTTGTATTTCTTGTTTTTTTCTGCCTTCCTTCCTTTACTAGGTGAGTTAAAGGTTTATCTATTTTGCTGTTGTTGTTTTTACAAAAAGCTAGCATTTTCATTTATTAGTTTCTACTATTTTTCTCTTCTCTGCCTCATTACTTTTGCTTTTAAATTTATTATTTCCTTCCTTCCCTTTATTTTGTTTTACTTCTTTTTTCTACTTTTTTTTTTTTTACTTGTTCTTTTCTAATTTTTAAGATGGGAGCTGCTCAATTTATTTCTTTTCTTTTTAAAGATTTATTTATTTATTTGACAGACAGAAATCACCAGTAGGCAGAGAGGCAGGCAGAGAGAGAGAGAGGGAAGCAGGCTCTCGGCTGAGCAGAGAGCCAGATGCGGGTATCGATCCCAGGAGCCTGAGACCATGACCTGAGCTGAAGGCAGAGGCTTAAACCCCTGGGCCACCCAGGCGCCTCTTTATTTTCATTTTTTAATGTGCTTGTTGCTGCAGGAATTTAAGACCATGGCTTTTCTGTGATCACTGATTTAACTATAATCAATTGATTCTGTGTTTTCATTATGATTCTTTTTAAGAAAATCTGCCCCTTAATTTTTCCCTTTTTGTCCTAAAAGTTACTTAATAGAGAATTTTAAAATTTCCAAGTGAAATTTCTAGTTTTAGAAAGAGCAGAGGAGTAAGACATGGAAGTAAAGATTCTTGTCCCACTTCAGGCTTCTAGAACTTTCAGTTTTGAATGAAATTGAAAGTCTTGCTTATTACCTGAAACTGCATTTTAAAATTTTCCAATACAAGAGGACTGCTTATTATCTAAGGTTGATCAAAATAGCTAGGGAAAAAACTGCTATGGGACCTATCAAATTTTCATCCAAGGACAAAAAAGCAATAGATTTACTGAGCAAATTAATGATGAGTGATGAAAAACAATAAAATTGATTTGTGATTGCAGCTAGGATTTCGTTAGCTTTTATATCAGCTTTGTAAAAATGAGAAAAAGTTGTTTTCCTGCGTTAAAGAGTCCAGCATGGTTGGAGGATTTCTGGCTCAATATCAACCCCAACTTGAATTCTCTTTCTGTAACTAGGAACTTTAACTCAGCCAGAATCTGTACGGTTGAACCGTCAAACCCCGGATCGCTCTCTACTAAGCTTAGTCGGTTCACTAAAGTAGTAAGAGATTGCTAAGACAGTATATCTTGAATGCTCTCAGCACAAAAAAAGAAATGATGGTTATGTAACAGGACTGAGAAAGTGACAAGTTAGAGGTGTTAGCTAGTGCAATGGTGGTGATCATTTTCAGTACGAGTGTATCAAATCGTCATGTGCTATACTTTACACTTACACAATGTTATAAATCATTTATATTTCAATAAAGTTGTGGGAAAATAAAAAGAGGAAAAGAAAAAGAAAAAAAGAAAAAGATACCACTAAACTCATTATATCTGAGACTAAGATTTATTCACACACACACACAAAAATAATCACAACCAAATATATACTAATTTAAAAAAGAAATGTTATAGTGACGTAAAGTTTTATATTCTCTTTTTATAAGTGTGTAAAAGTATTTTGTTTGTTTCTACATAAATTTCTATTCATAAAAGAAGAGCAAACATTACAATGCAGTGACAGCTTGCGTTTCTTCTATGAAAAGAACATAGACCAAACCCTGAAGCTTTTAGTTTACAAGGCTGTTACCATGAAGCCACACACTAAACTAATGATCAAAACTGGTATCTCTTTCCAGATCCATATACATATACCTTCACCAACTAAGCTGAGAAATAAGCATTTCATATTGTCTCCCATCCTGCTACAGTGTATTTTTTCTTTTTACTAAAAGCAGAGTAAGAAATTTCATTTTCTCCATCTAATTGACCTCAGTAGATGCACTGTCTAGTTCATGAGAGATGTGAAATTTCAGGTGCTTATCTTCTTCCACACTCCCGGAGTCTAGGACTTGCTCATTTTCGTGGCTTTGAACAATATAGATGCTGAGTTCACTGCTGACTTCAGAATTTTCCTGACTACCAATCTCCTGGGAATGCTTACTGCTCTCATCACTTGCTCTCAGCTTATACTCCCTGGTGTGCCTGCGGTCCTTGGTTTCCATACTATGGTCATCCATCTGACTGGTTTCCTGACTGTGTCTTGCGTGGCTGTCCCTGTCAGAAGTTCCTTGCACTGTCTGGGAAAGAAGGTCAGCATTGAAGTCCTCTTCCGTACTCTCACTTTTCACAAGTGATGTCAAGTCCTCCTCTGTAGAATCAGGATACTGAATCACAGAACAAATGGAAGAAGAATTAAATGAAGAACCAAGGATGGGGACAGTCTAATTCTGCTTTCTAACTTTTAGACCAATTATACTGAAAATTGTCTAAATTTGGCTGCAGCAGAAAACAGGACTAGCGTGTTACTTTGTATTTAACCGAGTCTTTTCACATATTCATCTCCTTTAGTTTAATAGATACATCAATTATGCATATGATAAAGACTATGATGTAGGTCTCATGATCTCTGTTTTACATAAAGGGAAAGTGAAAAAAGTGAAAGAGTAAAACGATTAGTAAGTGGCAAGGCTATGTGTCAAATTCAGATCCTTCAACTATGGATTAAACAAAATTTGCAACCCTACAGTTCATCTCAGGTATTTAACTTCAAAGCATGACCATTATATTGTGAAAATAGTTGCTGTTTTCCAAAGTTGTTTTCTTTAATCTAAAAAAGTGAATAGAATAAAATGCTTTAGAGCCAGGATTTGGGAAAAGATCATTGTTATTGAGAGACAAAAGTAGGGAGAAATTGCATGAACTTAAATGTAAAATCACCAAATGAAAAAATGTTTCGTGTTCAATAGTCATAAATTAGAGGCACTTGGGTGGCTCAGTCGGTTTAGCGCCAGACTCTTGATTTTGGCTCAGGTTGTGAGCTCAGGGTGGAGTCTATGTGTCCGTCTTCCCCCCACCCCTTCCCCTCCTCCTGCTCTCTCTCTACAATAAATAATTTTTAAAAAACTTTAAAAAGTCATAAATTAATAATTCCTACTGAATGAATGAATGAATAAATGAATGTGAATAGACACACTCTGGTTTCCTAGAATAGGGCTCAAGTCATTGTCTGTGCCTGTTTAAGGATTTACCTGGACTTCATATGTGTGGGACATCTTCGATCTGGACCTCAGTCCATGAGCCATACTATCACCTCGGCCATCATTTGAGTCTCTTGTGGGGACAGATGGAGTGAAAAATTGGGTTGCTGGAATGTCAGTGGGAAAATCAGTGACCACTTCGTCAGACTCATCAGACTGCTTGGAGTCATCATCTACGTCATCGGAATCCACAGAATCCTGACTGTCCACATCATCTCTGTCATCGTCATCCACATCTTCATGGCTTTCATCGGACTTGCTTGAGAGGGTCTGGAAAACAAGATGGCCAGAAAAATTGGGGTAATAGTTTTTTATTTTCCCTTAGTCTTTCCTGGTGCATTTGTCTTACAGACTAATTTGGTTTCAGAATCTTTGCATTCGCAACAGTGTATTCAGTGGTTTCTAGGAGCAAAGTGAGTATCTTCTAACTTCTTTTTTAACACCAGGATGAATGGAATCATAATCTGAGGTATTTTTCTTGCTCTTCCACAAATAATTACTTTCATTGACATTTTCAAGCCATATATGTGAGTATAATGTTTCCATGGATAACATTGCTTTTCCTTATTCATATTAGATATTATTTAAATTACCAAATTCAATGATGAAATGAATACAGATACATAATTGTGATATTACTTTTTATTTGAAATGATAATTCTCAGGAGATTGGAGCATCCATGTATTAATGCATATACTAAAACCTAAAACTACCCCCTTATCAGCATGCATAAGCAAGAGGTGACTCCATTATGCTTGTCTGTCAACTGCAACTCAAAGCTGTCAACCAAATTAATCATTGAATATCTATCAAACTTCTGATTAGCAAATAAACTGGATTATTTATCTAACTTTCCTAGTTAGAAATTCTTTGCATATTTAAACAGATGTTAAGGAGAACAAATTTAACTTATCTCTTTGTTTAGCAAATATATCAATAGTCTTAATAAAAAACAATAGCTGTCACCTAAACCATTATGTTTAGGAACAGAAATGTTCCCCTGAGATTAAAATCTTGGCTTTCCTAGGCATTATTCGATGCTTAACAGATAGTAGATAAGACATTTACAAAATACCTTAAAGAAAATGTTAAGAGGCTTACTATTTCAAATAACAGACATTAGTAAACATTTCCTGCTACACTAAACTTAACTGAAGAAACCTGGTATTTCTTTCTTTTCTTTTTTTTTATTAACATATAGTGTATTATTTGCTTCAGGGGCACAGGTCTGTGAATCATCAGGCTTACACAATTCACAGCACTCCCCATAGTACATACCCTCCCCAGTGTCCCATCACCCAGCCACCCTCTCCCTCCCTCTCAACCCACCAGCAGCCTTCGGTTTGTTTCCCCAGATTAAGAGTCTCCTATGGTTTGTCTCCCTCCCAATCCCATCTTGTTTCATTTTTTCCCTCCTTACCCCCAACAGCCCCCTGCGCTGCCTCTCAAATTCCTCATATCAGCGAGATCATATGATAATGAAACCTGGTATTTCTAAAGGTTAGTAAATACATTTTTTTTGGAGCAGGTTTTAAATTGGCAATTTACTGTAACATTTGCTAATAGAATATTGTCGGAATCAAACTCAGGCCTTGTCATTAGGAGAAAGAGTGGCTTCTTTCATCTCTCTGTGGCATGGACGGCTTCTGACTCACGGTGAGGACTCACCTTTTGTTGAAAATCATCATTTTCTTGAGAGAGCACAGTGTTCTGGAGAAGGAGGGACACATATCAGTTTATATCAAACATATCTCATATTTTAATTCAAAAGTTAGCCTTTGCTATCCAAAGCAGGTCTTATTTTTCAGCCTCATAAGTGGGTGGCTTGAAGTGGGGAAAAGCTGACATAACCAGATCAATTGCTATCTTAAGCTCACATTTACTGACAGGCAGGAAGGATCCGTTTAATTGGCCTGAATGTTGTTGTTCTTTAATTGTGAGAAATTTAATTCTTAAAATTAGTTAAAATTAAAAATACCTGTAGCGCTAGGAAAGTCTGCTTTTGAGATGGGTCAGGCTTTAGCCATGTAGCTATAGCACCTGGGTATTTGTGGTAAAGCTACAAAAAATGTTGCATATTTGTTATTATTAAAGAAAGAAACATAAGGATCTCTAAGTGATAAACTGAAAAAACAACTGTACTTCACTGATCTTGATAGATAAGTGTAATATGCCTCTCTATGGTCAAGCAGAGCCTGAGACACCTCACATTTCCTTTCTCCTGCATATTCATTTCATACACTCTTATATAGTACTGCCTTAGATCAGGCATCCTTTCAAAGTGATTTACAAATATTCATTTAATCCTCTCAACCCCCTGTGAGATAGGTATCATTATTCCCATTTTACAGATCAAGAGAAACTCAGCCACAAAGAAATTAAGTGGCAGAGTCGGGGTTCAAACCTATGCAGACTAGCTCTTCTCAATGAGGCATTGTGTGCCTGCTGGACACCGGGCATTCCTGTCCTGTGCTTACTAGCTTAAATATCCCCTCAGATAAAGCATGTCTAAAGCAGAGGTGCCCTTAATTAGTGGTGATCTTCACTGTTCCCTCTATGGAACAAGGAGGAACTCTCTGAGGCTGGTTGTCTGATACAGTATCCTCCGGTCATATAGCATATGGTTGTTTAATTTAATTAAAATGGAATATAATAAAAAAGTCAGTTCCTCAGTTGCAGTAGCTACGTTGTGGGTTCAGGAGCCACATGTGTCGAGTTGCGTTCTGGGTGGACCATGCAGAACTATAATATTATTATAATATTAACATCATGGCACAGAAGTTCCATTGCTCCATGGTGTCAGAGGTGTGAGTGGAATGGTCTTTCCTTTAGCCAAGTTATTTATCTGGAAAATGACTATCCTAGGACAGAGAATGGAAATCGCTCTGAGTAAGTGTCATCTGATAGGCTGTATCACCCAGAGCCAATCCCTTCCCTTCCCTGTCCTTGAGAATGAGAGCCCTGGCCAGTTCCATGGGTCCCTTTCACAGCCAGCCACTGGGTGGGGGAGGGGCAGGGAGGCAACCAGTCAGCAGCACTTGGTCTTTTCTCCAGGGCTGGCTCCAACTGGAGCAGTGTCATAGTGGGCTTCTCTGAAAGCTTTTGCTGGAGGAAAGGGTTCCTTGCCTTAAAAGAAGTGAAACTAGAGTTCTAGAGGAGTTCCAAGTTTCCCCCCCCTCTCTTTTAAATTTAAAAATATATAAAGAGGATATGTAAATATGTTATAATTTATATATATTTAATATATATATTTCCTGCTGCTACATATAATATGCGCTCAGAGAGAAGGCATTTGTAAGTTAAATTTATGATTTAAAATAAGGTACCATGAGGACAATATAGGTGAACAAAACAAATAGATTAAAACCCCCTGATAGTTGTAACACTCGCAGACAACAATGCTCATCTTCAGAGGGATAGCCTTATAACTTTCACATATTTCTGACTAGCTCTAAATTTCTAGGATGCTGGAAGGTTGAGCTCTTCACTTATCTCCTCAATGGAACTGAATAATTTTATACTGTTATAGCTTTATGTGCCACATTAATTCTATGAAAAAGTCAATTCTTGCCTCATATAGTGTGAACTCTATCTTCTCTGTAAATGTTAATTTTTCTGTCCTATTGTTTTCTCAAATCAGTTGGAAAACAGACATGCCTCTACCTACCTAGTTGCACATCCAAACACATGCAGCAAAGTTCTCCTAATGACTTCATTCAGCAATCTCTTTTCAGTGACCCCAGGCAACTCTATACAGGCCTTTATTCTGTTTATCTGGGATTGAACTCTGTGTGCCTTTTAGCCTGAGCTTCTCAGAACAATGCTCATTTGTTATTTGGCTGGCACAGTTTCACCCATTTTGGAAGGACATGTACATCTATTGATTTCATCTTAGGTTTGGTTAGGAAATTGTTAAAGTCAGCTGACAAGCATAACAGATCCAAACAGCATAAAAACCTTTCTTTTTATAATGGGTTCCTTAGCCAATATCTTAGGAGATATTATGAATCATACAAACTGTCCAATGTGTGAGACAGATTTTAAACTCAGTAAGCAAAGGATGGAATTTTCTATGTCTAGTACAGTATGTTGACTCATGGAAAGAAAAAGTCACATGACTTCATAGAATTCCTTTTACATAAATGATAATGGCCCAAAGAACTAGTTTGGTGTTAAGAATGTGTATTTACTAAAGGCTATACAGATCCTCCTCAACTTGCAATGGGGGTATGTCCCAGTAAGCCCATCACATGCTGAAAATATGGTAGGTCAAAGATGGATTTATTACACCTAACCTGCTGGGCATCATAGCCCCTCTTAGGGCTTAAACATGAGCTTAAACATGCTCAAAGTGTTTACATTAGTTGGCAGTTGGGCAAAAGGCACATAACACAAAGCCCATTTTATAATAAAGTCATGAACATCTCATTGAATGTATTGAATACTAAAAGTGAAAAATGGAATTGTCGTGTGAGTACAGAATGTTTGAAAGCATATCGGTGTTTACCCTTGTGATGGCCTGGCTGATTGGGAGCTGTGACTCACTACTGTTGCCTAGCATCCCAAGAAAGTATTGTTCCATACATCGGTAGCCCAGGAAAAGGTCTAAATTCAAAATATGAAGTATGGTTTCCATTAAATGCATATGGCTCACCCACCATGATGAAGTTGAAAAATTGTAAATGGAACCGTCGTTAAGTCGGCGACCATCTGTAACTGTGCTTAGTACTGGCCTAGGTTGAAAGCCGGTAGTCAATAAATACTTATTAATTAACAGCATGACTATGAAAATAAGTAAAATGGCAACAAATATGTATGTAGTGCCTCTCGTGCAGCTGCATAAATCATCTGACTGCATGATAAACCTGAAAGATGCTTACCTGCTTTTCCTCAGAGCTCCCAGAATCGGCCTGCTTAATCTTTGAAACAGAAAAGATGAAGAGAGATTACAATGTGAATGTGTTCCTAGCACAGGGGAGCACACAATTCATTTATTTTGAGAAATATCCTTTAAGATTCAGTTGTACTCACCGGAATCGCATAGGCAATGCCTAAGAGGCAAAAGCAAATCACTGCAATTTTCATGGTGATTTTTCCTGCAAAATATTTTGTAAGGAATATTTGATTTCTTTGTAGGGTAAAATGGTGATACCTGTTTATGCTAGTACACTACAAAATTATTACAAATAAAATATATTTCCTGTAGAATATTTTCTACTTTTTGGAGAAAACATATGTTTTAATCACCATGGCCTTTTGAGTTGCTATTTGTAATGCCTCCTTTTTACTCCATCTCTCACTATTAGGCAAGGGAGAGAGGAATCTCACAAGGCTATATTCAACTTTAAGATTTAGAATTCCAGGGACACCTGGGTGGCTCAGTCAATTAAGCGCCTGCCTTCGGCTCAGGTCATGATCCCAGGGCCCTGGGATGGAGTCCCACATGGGGCTTCTTGCTCAGCAGGGAGCCTGCTTCTCCCTCTTCCTGCTCTGCCTGTTCCGCCTGGAGCTCTCCATGTGCTTCTGCTCTCTCTCTGACAAATAAATAAATAAAATCTTAAAAGAAAAAAAAAAAAAGATTTAGAGTCCCAGGGATTATACCATTACTATGTGACAGCTCAGCTATCCTAACCTAAAAACAGATCATTAGTAATTGAATTAAAACAATAAGCTGCTGTTGGAATGTTTATTTCTCAGGAAAGAAAAACACAAAGAGAGAGAAAATAAAACTATAGAAAGCAACTTGCCTTCTTCACTTTTCCAGCATGTATTTTAAGTGTGATTTTTAACTTAAATTATTAAAAAGGTACTACTTGGGTAAAATGAAGCTGTCTCAATGCTCAGTTATTTAAGAAAGGCATTCTAGAAATTTGAAACAAAACCCAAAACACTGAAAAAAGTCAACAGCTTTTCTATTCATGATAATAAGTCTGCATAGTGTCATACAGGTATCTTGGTGAGGAATTTAACAGCTAAATACAGAAGTGAAATATTCAGAAAGTTTTTTTCCCTTGCAAATAGGATGGATACATTTTATCATTGAAACATAGCATAATTATTAGTTCACATTGCCACTAAAGATCCTTTTCCTTTTAAATGCTTCCACAGCCATCTACCCATTAAAAATAATATATATATAGTCATTCAAAAGGGGCATAGAATTTTTCTTTGTTTTCTTGTTTGTTTTTTAACACTTCTTTTGAGGACTCCAAGCATTTTTGAGTTATATAAATGACTGGCTTTCAAAATTCCCAGTTACCTTTCTTCCAGGAAATCTGTAATACATCTGGCGTGCTCAATTAAAAGACTAAAACGGCATAAGTCTGCTTAACAGCTTTACAGTTCAGCTCTCTTCCTTACAACTTGCCCTTCCCACCCTGAAATGAAGCAGAATGCCTCGGACAGCGAGGTGTGGGCTTACCTTGCTCTGTGGCTGGCTGAGAAGAGAGCCCAGTCCTGGATGATGCTGCCTTGCTCGCCTCTCCTCCTGCTGCTGACAGTCAGGACCTCCCAGAATTTAAATGCTGCTGCAGACATTCTCCACCAACACAGGGAGGCGGAGTAATGTGTCATGAGGTTTTTTTGCCACTGCCCAACCCACTTGCTCCCACACTTCCCCCTCTGGTTTTTGTGGTTAAAAAACAAAGAAGCAAACACAGAGAAACTACTCTAGAGTTCAAACATTACTGATGTACAATATCATTAACTAGGTGTTTCATTTATGGGATTAGCATTCAGCATCATGGAAGGGCATGTAGGGGTCCTGTAAAAAAGTGGGGAGGAATGACTAGTTCTTTGGGTTTATAATGTTTGAATTAGAAGGAAAAAAAAAAGAACATAAATCAGTCTTAAATGAAATGGAATAGATTTTGGTTTCTTTCAGGTTAAATAACAGATAAGGTAATATATGCAACCAAATTTGCTTAATTTGCTTAATAGGTGCAAGGCTTTTGTTCAGGCGGAAGAAGAGTTTAGAGAGGCTCCCTGCATCCTTTGCTACTCCAGGCTCAGTGTTGTGATTTCAAGTATGTAGCAGTTTGTCATTTAGACAAATGACATTACTAACACTAAATTCCATGTTTATGCCCCTTAAGTTGGATTTACAATGACCGTTCAAGGACACGGATTTTTGTCGCACCATTTGAATTGTGTGGAGGTGGTGAATCGGGTAATTTGCTATATAAGACAGAAGAATGAAATTTACTCTATATGCTGCGGAAGTAAAGCAGCTTCTGACGAAGTGTTACTGGTTGAGAAGGCTGCTTCTGGGGCCAGAGTGTGGCTCTGAGTCCCACACTGACATCCATTAGCTGTTTGACCTTGAGCAAATCTCTTAGCCTGCCTGTATTTGTTTCTTCTTCTGTCAAATGAACATGATATTACGTTGCTCATGGGGTTTGTGAAAAGTTTAAATGAATCATGTGTAAAACTAACCATGCTATTACATGCATATTTTAAGCACTGTGTATGTTAACTATTCCTGAAATTTTTAGAAGAGCACGTTTTCACCATTTGTAGTATCTTTAAGTGGAATAGGTTATTAGGATGAGGTTAGATTATCAAGAGGGTAATTTGCACATCTGTATAGGAATGGATTGATTTACGAATCATCTTTTTTTCTAGTTTTTCTACCAAATATATATAAAGTTTGTTACTTAATAAATAAAATGAAAAATATTTTTCTATATCAAAAAAAGCTTTACTGGGTATTTAAAAGGTATTTAAAGGAAAGAAAATTACAGATGAATTTTGAGTATGGGACTAGAGAAACTAGGGGTAGCAAAGCTCTGAGTCCATTTTAAATATTTAATATTTTAAATATTTAATATTTGATATGTAATATTTAATACTGTTTTGAGATTACTTAACTTACTTAACTTCATCTACTTCTCTTAGTTGTGAAATGGGGGGCACACTATTCATTTACCTCACATCTCACAGTGTAAGAATTATATGAGATTAAAGATAAATGGTTTTATTTATTATTAGTTCTATCTATGGTGTCAGCTCCTGTGTACTAAACGCTGCTTTTAATAGAAATATGGATTAAATAATTTCTTGCAGTGTAATCCCATAGGTTTTGGGACATTTGGTGGTGGGGGTATGTCTAATATGGATCCATTCCAAATGAGTTGGTATTGTTAATCAGTGGGACCTAATCACACATTTTAATAATTCAGATGGGGGCACCTGGGTTGCTCAGTGGGTTTAGCCTCTGCCTTCGGCTCAGGTCATGGTCTCGGGGTCCTGGGATTGAGCCCCACATTGGGCTCTCTGCTCAGCAGGGAGCCTGCTTCTCCCTCTCTCACCTTCTCTGCCGAATTGGGATCTCTCTCTGTCAAAAAAAAGAAAAAAAATTAACTCAGATGGCAGCTATCTCTATAAAACATAAAGCATACAGGTTATAAAGTTTCAAAATAGATTTCTTAGTTTTGCTTTTAAAAAAATTGTTTTTTCCCTTTAAAGATATTACCCACATAAATTTGTCATGTTGTCCATTTAGTGTGGGGGGGGGAGTTCACAAATTCTAAAAACAAGATTTCCACAGGACTCACTATGGTTTACTTTGTGCCCACGAGAATGACTTAATACAAATTTAGAGAGTTATAGGAATAGGTTTTGCTGCAGTGGAGCCATGTTGAGATGAACCCTATGACCCACTCCAGGACTCTTCTGGTCATAGCTCCACAGTGCCACACGATGGCAGCATTTCTGAAAGGGATTTCGGACCATAAATCTGGTTCTGTTTTCTCATTCCGGCAGCAGGATAAGACCTGTCACATATATAATGACAGAACTGTAAAACAGCTGTGGGGCCTTCCATTTCTTGGAATGCCAGGTGAGAAAATATTTCCCAACAATGCTCCACTACACAATAATAAGGAACACAGAGGCCAAGAGAATGAAAGCATTCCTGTTTTGCTATGTCATAGCTTACAGCAGTCCCAGGTAGACACTATTGTCTCCTTCCCCACTTCCCACACTCACTCAAAACGTTACTGATTCCGAGATCTCACTCAGAGGAAACACTTGCTAATTCACAGTTGAAGAATGTGTCTGGGATGCTTCAGAGATGAGAGGATAAAGTGATTTGTAATAGAGGCAGTTGTGCAAAGTATGAAATGGATAGCGTGTTCATTCTGACTTTTTAAAAGGCTCCTTCTTCTTGCTTTTTGTAATTAAACATGCCACTGACACTAATTGTTTTCTGAATAAGATTTTCCAGCTGTCAGAATTAGTGTGTTAAATGATTAAGGTCAGAAAGTCTTAATTGGGGGTGCCTGGGTGGCTCAGTGGGTTGAGCCGCTGCCTTCGGCTCAGGTCATGATCTCAGGGTCCTGGGATCGAGCCCCGCATCGGGCTCTCTGCTCAGCAGGGAGCCTGCTTCCCTCTCTGTCTCTCTGCCTGCCTCTCTGTCTACTTGTGATCTCTCCCTGTCAAATAAATAAATAACATATTAATAAAAAAAGTCTTAATTGGGAGGTTTGATCTATTTCCATTCTGGTTAAGGCTAATGAATGCTTGGTTGTTAGAGTCAAAATGTCAAATCCATCAAATTCCTTGTAAATCTTGTACGGGGAAAGGAAAAAGTTTAGTTGTTAAGCCGCAATACAAGGAGGGATTTATGATTGTAAAATATAGACACTACAAGAAGACATGTGGGACATATAAAAAAGTGTTTTTTTCTTGAATGACATAAAAATTCTCAAGTGGAAAAATTGAGGTTCCAGATGTCACTGTTTTGTGGAGATTTGTGTGTGTGTGTGTTTGTTTTGTTTGTTTTTCTTTTTTAAAGATTTTATTTATTTATTTATTTGACAGAGAGACAGAGAGAGATGCAACACAAGCGGGGGGAGTGGGAGAGGGAGAAGCAGGCTTCCCGCGAGCAGGGAGGCTGATGTGGGGTTCAATCCCAGGACCCTGGGATCGTGATCTGAGCCGAAGGCAGACAGACACTCAATGACTGAGCCACCCAGGCACCCCTTTGTGGAGTTTTTAAAATACCGACTTCCAGTTTATTTGGGTATTTCTAATCACATTCTTGGTAAGGTATAATCAACTACTTAAACTTTTTCAGCTCTGCAAATAATGATTTTTTTTCATCTGAAACAATGTTCAGGTAAAAATCCAGTGTCTTGGGTACCATCACTAATCTGGCAGAGAGAAGTAAGGAACTGTAAGTAGCTAAGCAGAAACCTCTCACAATATTCATCATTTGTTGTCTAAGGAAGAGGGTCATTATTTATTAGAGGAAAGGAAACAAGGGAGGAAGAAAAGAGGGTGCTATTTTTAAGTTCAGATACTAAATTAGAACATTTCAGAAATAGAAAAAACACCATAAAACTTTTATCTTATTGCTCAATAACTTAAATAATGTTCAGCTCCTGAAGAAAGTGGCCTTACTATTGGTAAAAATTACTTTCGTTTAAAACAAAAGAGAAAAGTTTCATTTTAGGCACATAGAATGGTTATAGAGTAAATATTCAACAAGTTGTTAGAGCTTAACCACTCAATTCTGCTTCCTTAAAAAATTTTGAGCACATAGTTTGTGCTTATCAATCCCATGTACTGGGCTTGAATTCAGTATATCATATGTGGTTATCTAATATTTGCTGGTACTCAAGAATCAGATAGTGTTTTTCTATTAAAGTATTATTACCAACTCTGAGAGCATTCTAACACTCTTTAAGTGGTAGATTCTTTGAAGTGGACTTAACTTATTAATTTTTTTTAAAGATTTTATTTATTTATGACAGACAGAGATCACAAGTAGGCAGAGAGGCAGGTGGAAAGAGAGAGGAGGGAGCAGGCTTCCTGCAGAGCAGAGAGCCTGATGTGGGGCTCGATCCCAGGACCCTGGGATCATGACCTGAGCTGAAGACAGAGGCTTTAACCCACTGAGCCACCCAGGTGCCCATAATTTTTTCTCTTAAAAGGACATCATTCTTACCTTCATGGAGTCTCATGGAGACTTTTATTCATGAAAATCAACTAAGAAATTTGGAACTTGTATAGCCAGTGAGGTTTAGGGAATGCATTAAATAGTAAACTCAGTGGGAGTGTAGATAGGGAAAGGCATATGGTGGAGCCACTGTGTCTACACTGGAGTAGGGTGGGTATTTTGGGATTGAGCTCAGACAGGAATTCTCTCTTTCCACCCAACATCAATCACAGCAGCATAGAGGCCTATACCTATAGCAACATGAAGCTCATCATCAGACAGGACCCAAAATGTGTTGCGGGGGGGGGGGGCAAAGCTGCAGAATTATACAAATACAAAGTCTAGCAGCTCAGGCCCCTATTAGTACAGAAACAGCATTTAGCCACAATAAGCAATCAGTGATCAGCATTCTGTGAATGTATTTGAGGGGAGAAAAGCATTCTTTGGAATTCATTGATCAGAATTCTTAAAATCTGATGTTTGAGGGTGCCTGGGTGGCTCAGTTGGTTGAGTGACTGCCTTTGGCTTGGGTCATGATCCCAGGGTCCTGGGATCAAGTCCCACATTGGGCTCTCTGCTCAGTGGGGAATCTGTTTCTCTCTCTTACTCTCCGTGTTCTCTCTCTCTCAAATAAATAAATAAATAAATAAAATCTTTTAAAAAAATCTGATGTTTGAATAATTTTTGGTAGAAAATCCATTGTAAGGTTAATATGAAAAAGTAACCACATTATATGTTAATAAAAAGATAAAAAAATTATTTTAAAAAAAGCGACCACTTCAATATAGAACAGAAGAAAATCTGAAGAGGACAAAACTAGACAACAAAAGAAGTGGCTAACTTGGTTCTTTTTCTAGCCACATTTGACTGAGTTTTTTGTTTTGTTTGCTTTGCCAGTTCCTATTAAGGAAGAACTCACATTAATGTCTCTAGTCTTTGAAACAGCATTTATGATTTTAAAAATATAGTAAAAAAATTAGTACTTAAAATTTGAGTCCTTTAATGTTTGAATTTTTTAATAAAATGAAAACCCATGATATGCTTATCCCATAGTTTATGTGTCAACAAATATTTATAAATGAAGAAAAAATTAACTCTATTGCAAAATATAAATAATTTTTATGTAAACTGATTCATTCATGATTTTTTCTGATGCTTCCTTCAAGTCCCAAATTGAACATCTCCTCTGGTACCTATTAGAAGTCACTATTAGGCAGAACGGATTACACCTGAGAACTTTAGGCAAGATTCCAATGTCCAAGGAGGGCAGGCCAGGTGAATGCTTTTTTTTTTTTTACAGAATATGAGGTCCTCTGAGGTCTAGCATTCTCCTGTCTCTACAGCCTTATCTTTCACTGACTCTCTCATAGTCTGTGCATCAAGCACATGGAGCCAGTTGGCGCTCCCCCAAGTGCCATGCTAGTTTAGGTCTCCACGCCTTTGTTCACACTGTGTGACACCCGTGCCTGGGATATCCCTCCAGTCCCATCCACACCTGCATGTGAAATATTTTCTTTCCAGACTTAATTCACATTAAGCAACAAGGCATCCCCTATAAAACCCTTTTTGACCTTAATAGAAATAGCCACTTCCACTTTTTGTAGGCACCTTGCCCAGGATCTAGCACAGCACCTATGGGAACTTTATTGCCATTACATGCTTGTCTCCTTACACTAAAGTAATCTCCCTCCAGGCAGGGCCTCCCTCTTACTCATGTTCATATCCACCACTTCCTGTGAGCAAATCAGTGTCTGAGGAAGACGTGAGTGAAGGGACACACCTTTTATTAAGGCTGAGTCCTATGGATGCTCCATATAACGCTAACATTTAGCATCGGTTTCAGGGAATGAGAACAACTAACTGCTGGGGTCTCAGAATAATTTGAACAGGAATCTCCCGCTTATCTGCAGTTTCGCTCCACGGTTTCAGTTATGGCTAACAACTGGGCTAACAACTGCGTCTGAAAGCAGATAATCCTCCTCCTGTCGAATCGTCAGAAGGTCAATAGTAGCCTGACAGCGTCATTCCCCTCACTTCATCTCATCATGTAGGCGTTTTATCGTCTCACATCATCACAAGAAGGGTGAGTACAGTACACGATGTTTTGAGAAAGAGACCCATTCACGTAGCTTTTCTTTGTTATAATTGTTCTATTATTATTACGGTTACTACTTTCCTACAGTGCCTAATTCATAAATTAAACTTTGTCATAGGTATGTAAGTATAGGAAAAAAAATAGTATGTATATAAGGTTCAGTACTATCTGTAGTTTTAGGCATCCACTTGGGATCTTGGGGTGTACTCCTTCAGGTAAGGGAGGGACTGTATATAACATTTTATTTTTTAGATTTTATTTTATTATTATGTATTTATTTGACACAGAGAGAGAGAAGGACAGCGAGAGAGGGAACACAAGCATGTTGGAGTAGGAGAGGGAGAAGCAGGCTTCCTACCTAGCAGAAAGCCCAATGCAGGGCTTGATCCCAAGACCCTGGGATTATGACCTGAGTCGAAGGCTGACGCTTAACGACTGAGCCACACAGACAACCCTGTATATATGTTTTAAAAATGCCATTCCAGAATCTGAAGAACCAGGATCTTTCCCCCTTATCTATGGGGTTCTGACAAGCCGTTTAGCTTGCCTGGGTCTCATGTTTCTTAATCGAGTTAATCTGGATTATTTTTAAGGTCAATTTTGGTTCAAAGTCTGTGATTTTATGTTTCCTTTTAAAATTCATGGGGAATGAGGTATCGATATTACAACACGAAGAGCAAGCAAGTTATAGAAATAGAGATGGCATTCAGACTGTAAGAGAAAGGAGAAGTTCAGATTAAAAAACAGAAAGACTTTGACACAAACATTCTCTAATGGGCTGGGAGTCAGGTGAGAGTTGAAGAGTCTTCAGGATGTTTTAAAGCAAACTGTCATGTTTTTTTTTTTTCTTTTTTTATATTTTAAATCATAGATAAAAAATAATGAATATTATAATAATATTAGCAAAAATAAAATATATTTTAAGAGGCCAATCACTTCCAACATATAACTCTGATGAGTCAATCTTTAAGGTTCTGAGAATTTTTTTTAATCCTTACTTCCCCAAATAAGGGTGTTCTAAAGGTGTTTTCTCAATGCGGGTCACATGAATTTCTTTTGGATTCTGTTACACCAAGAGTGGGAGATTGTAGAGAAAGTGACTGAAGAAGTTGGCTTGTTTCTTTCCTGGAAAATGCTGCTTGTGGTTTTTAGGAGGCAATTTCATTGCCAAAGAGATCAAGAATATCAGGCTTCTCCATAATCTGGAGATGTTTTTAGATTTTTCTTTCCCGCATTCACATCCTCTTCATTTCCAAGCATCTGCAGATGTTACTGGTCTACACAACCTATTAATTTCACTTTGTATGAGATGAAATAATTCAAGAGTTATCTAAAATCAAAGTTTGTGATAAAATTCTATTCTCTTTGTACCCATTCATATATAACAAATTTCTACTGCTTGTTTTTTCCCTAAGAAACACTTCTTCATAACTATTATGACCTCAGCATTTACTTTTTCTATGGTAATAAAGAGTGAGCCCAGAACTTTTGCTTTTACTGTTAAAAAGAGAGATATTCAAAATAATAATAATAATAATAATAATAATAATAGTTACTATGTTTATTATGTAGTTATTATATATGTTTTCATGGAAGACCTATAATATTCTAGATTTTAAAATGTACATTGTGTCTAATATTCTTAACAACTACATGAATTCAGTATTAGGATCTCCAATTTTCAGGTCATTAAATGGAAGCCATTTACTGTGTGTGCAGTCATGTCTATATAGATGGTTTTATTCACTCCTTGCAAAATTCTTTAAGTATATATTTACAGGGTCAATAGAGGTGCAGAGAAGGGAGTGACTAGTTCCTCCTGTCTAGGTTGGAAAAACTCCCTAAAGAATGCTGGGATGCAATACAGAGGAGGAACTGGTTTTAGAGACTAATCTCTAAGATGTGAATCAAAAGAATAAGCATCCAACTTTGACCAAACTTGACTGAAAACAAGCAAGCATACAAAAAAAGCTGTAAGTGACAATAATATTGGTGAGAAATTTTGTTGAGAGTGAGTAGTTTTGTTTCTCATAGGCTCAAATCTCATCAAAATGCAGAGCTTTATTTATCCACAGGCCACACAGCTAATGTCATGCTATGATTAAGAGCCACCCAGGGTCAGAGAGTGTTAATACATCCCTGCCAATCTTATGCTGCTATGAATCACTAACTCAATACACAGATTAGTGATTGTGGGTTAATAACATTAGCATCGTGCTTAATACATACAACGACCTAAAATATTAGTTGTCTTGATTAGCTGAGCTTGGAGTGAATTGCTTGTCGTATTTTAATGGTCGTCGTATACCTAGACAAAGGAACAATGCAAAGGCACAAATTCATAGTTAGTCTTATGTCTGGCTACATTTGGATTCATTATCGCATCTACCATAATAATTGTGACAGGCATTGCTAAATGCACACCCAAAAATTCTTCTTCAGTGTAATTGCTGGAAAGCAGCTACCCAGATGAAACTACATTTTCCAGCTTTTTCTTTCCTTCTTTCTTTCTTTTTTTTCTTTTTTTTTCATCTGGGCATGGCTGTGTGACTAGTTCGTGCCAACAGAATATAAACAAAGTGATGTGTTTTTTTACCTCTAGGCTATAGTGCCTAAAAGGTTAATGGTGCCTCCTCCATAGCTTTCTTTCTTATCCATTGGCTGAATGAAGAGGACTGTGAAGGATTTCTGGAGGGTAAAGACCCAAGGGGGAGATAGTTTGAGCTGTCTGCTGACTAGGGACCCTGGTATTTTAAAATCATATGAACCAGAGATAGGCTCTAGGGCTTCAGCTCCCTGATAGCTCTTATAATACCAGCTCTTACCTTAATTAATGCAACCCCTGACATTACATGTTCAATCCTTTTTTTTTAATTTAATTTAATTTCTTTTCAGTGTAACAGAATTCATTGTTTATGCACCACACCCAGTGCTCCAAGCAATCCGTGCCCTCCATAATACCCTCCACTGGGCTCCCCCAACCTCCCACCCCCAACCCCTTCAAAAAACTCTGTTTTTCAGAGTCCATAGTCTCTCATGGCTCACCTCCCCTTCCAATTTCCCTCAACTCCATTCTCCTCTCCATCTCCCCATGTCCTCTGTGTTATCTCTTATGCTCCACAAATAAGTGAAACCATATAATAATTGACTCTCTCTAATTTTTGAAGGTTAGCAAGTAGGCTCCAGATTCTAAACTCATGAGACCAGATTTACATTATGGTGCCATAACTTTATATATGTAATTTCTGTATTATAATTTCTACCTAGATAGTGAATTTTCTATTCATTTTTGCTTCCTCATTCCTAAAACCCTGAATTAGTCCATGTGAAATAACTAACAAAATTAAATTAATTAAAATTGTGAGATAACTTAGTTAAATCAAAACTTAGTTAGTGAGATAATGAATAAAATTAAATTAATTACAATTGGAGTTGATTATTTTATACACTGAGTATGTGACTCCTTCAGCTCCGAAAGGAGATGGCGTGTCATTCATTTGATTCCAAAAGGTAGCAGTAGATATTTTAAATAATCAGGATAGCAGGTTACTCTTGGTCCTTTGTTTTTTTTTGTTTTTCTCACATTTACCAGAAGAGAATTAGCCTTGGTACAGGTTTTTGTGGATAGTGTCTAATGTTGGAAATCGGGAGCCTGACTTTGTCTTGACTATACTACAAACTCCACTAAATATTGTTAAATTAGCTTGCCTCTGAGAAGAGAGAGGCTAGCTGTCTCCCAATAAATAATAAACTCATCTTGCAACTTCTCATTATTCACACAGCATCATTTACTTTATCTCTTAATTAGGCCACTTATTTTTCAGAGCTTTTTGCTTTTCACCAGGGAAGGTAGAGATGAAGTTAAAATCAACCTACCTGGTTATATTAGAAAACTTAAAGTCATGTTCTCTGCAGGTTTTGGTTGATTTCTGTTTCTTGGAAGGAATGTGTTTATTGATTAATTTTAATCTTAGGTGACTTTTACCAGATCAAATACTGAGGGTGGTGAATTCCAAGGCACTTGAAGAATTTTTAAGCACTTTACCATGGTTCCTAATATGGAGATAACTATCAGGTAGATTACATTAGAAACTGTTTATGGTGGGGGAGCTGGAGTTTTGACCCTGTCCTGCATATTTCACTATCAGTGAAATCCTATATATTTCACTTTCTCCAACCCGTGGTGGTCTTTTTGTTTGGGGATCAGAGCTTGGCAAGGCAGTTAGCCAGGGCTCTTCATGAAGTAAAGAGGTCCTGTTTGACATATCAGCAGAGCTGGTACACCCACTCGTCTGGGTTGGGGAGGAAGTGGAGGCTGGGTTCAAGCAAGAGACCATTTTCTGCTTTTAGACCGTGGCAAAGCATCTCAGACTGGGGTTTCATTTTATTTTTGTTTATGTGGCGTTGGTTCAGACACAAGTGAAATTGCGGTGTCTTAACCTCCAGTGATTTCAAGCACATCTTGCTTCACCAAGGTTGGTCTCTTAAGAATGCATTTTAAATCTCAGTGATGATGGTGTTCTGAATTTAGAAGGAAAAAAAAGTGATACACTTTCATTTCAATCTCACAATCTGACTGTTTGGGAATGGAAATTACTAAAAAATATTTTATTTTTCTTTTTAAGAAGATAGATAAGAATCCCATACACAGGCAGTTAATTTTCCTAAGACATTTTATTTTCATAGTGTTTGTATAAAATTGGGAAACTGATTTATTTCTTGTGGTTCTAGCTTCTATCCCAAGTTTTATCCATGGGAGCCAGAAGATAAGAACTGGGAAATAAAATCAGTTAAACTTTTATTCCATTGTGACATGTGTATGTGAACACATGACTACACATGTAGATCTTTTTCTCATACAAAGGATTTGAGGTTTGTTTGTTTTGTTTTAACAAAAATCTATGAAGCACATGAATTTCTGTTACACTGAAAAGAAATAAAAATCTATGAAGCACAAAGGCATATAATAAATAATTGAGAAATTGGGGAAGAATGCTTAGAAATCAAGAAAATTTATAAGCATTGGGATAAATTTAGTATAAAATATAAAATGCCTGTTTCTATACATTGGCTTAAAAATATTAATTTAGTTGTTTGAAACACCATAATTTAGTATCAAATGCTTAAAAACACTAATTTCAGTCAATATAATTAAAAGCATAGATTATATTTATCTGGTTGGCTATTAAGGATGACATGTCCCAATTTGGGACATGTTTAAGTTCTAGAATGTCCCAAGAACCTGGAGGAGAGACGGTAAGAAGGCAGGCATGGAGAAAATAAGGGGTGTTTTTGACTTGGGTTTTATTTTGGCTCTAAGGCAACTCAGATTATAGGTGGAAAGAAACTCACAAAGAGATCAAAGCAGAAGTTTTGCTTCAAATAAAAATCCATGTCTTCAATAGGAGTCAAATCAGTGTATTCAGAAAACAGCACTGGAATTGAGCTAGGGGATTTCTTTAACAGTATTCATTGTTTTTGCCCCACACCCAGTGCTCCATGCAATCCGTGCCCTCTCTAATACCCACCACCTGGTTCCTCCAACGGCACCCCCCTGCCCCTTCAAAATCCTCAGATTGTTTTTCAGAGTCCATAGTCTCTCATGGTTCACCTCCCCTTCCAATTTCCCTCAACCCCCTTCTCCTCTCCATCTCCCCTTGTCCTCCATGCTATTTGTTATGCTCCACAAATAAGTGAAACCATATGATAATTGACTCTCTCTGCTTGACTTATTTCACTCAGCATAATCTTTTCCAGTCCTGTCCATGTTGCTATGAAAGTTGGGTATTCATCCTTTCTGATGGAGGCATAATACTCCATAGTGTATATGGACCACATCTTCCTTATCCATTCGTCCGTTGAAGGGCATCTTGGTTCTTTCCACAGTTTGTCGACCGTGGCCATTGCTGCTATAAACATTGGGGTACAGATGGCCCTTCTTTTCACTACATCGGTATCTTTGGGGTAAATACCCAGTAGTGCAATGGCAGGGTCATAGGGAAGCTCTATTTTTAATTTCTTGAGGAATCTCCACACTGTTTTCCAAAGTGGCTGCACCAACTTGCATTCCCACCAACAGTGTAAGAGGGTTTCCCTTTTCTCTTCATCCTCTCCAACACATGTTGTTTCCTGTCTTGCTAATTTTGGCCATTCTAACTGGTATAGGGTGGTATCTCAATGTGGTTTTAATTTGAATCTCCCTGATGGCTAGTGATGATGAACATTTTTTCATGTGTCTGATAATCAGGTGCCAACTGCTGTCTTGGATATCCTTTGTTTTAATTTTCTAGATAGGGGGTCAGTAAGCTCTTGGACCAATCCAATGGAAGTTTATTTTTGTTTTTGTTTTTTAAATATTTTATTTATTTGACAGAGATCACAGGTAGTCAGAGAGGCAGGCAAAGAAAGAGGAGGAAGCAGGCTTCCCACGGAGCAGAGAGCCCGATGTGGGGCTTGATCCCAGGATACTGGGATCATGACTTGAGCCGAAGGCAGAGGCTTTAACCCACTGAGCCACCCAGGCGCCCCGGAAGTTTATTTTTGTAAATAAAATCTTATTGGAACATGGCCTTGCCCATTTATTTATATAGTGCTACAACAGTAGAGTTGAATTGTTAAGTCGGAGACCATATAGCTTGCAAAGCCTAGAATATTTATCATTTGGCCCTTTTATAGAAAAGGGCCCAACCTCTTCCAGATGAAAGGTCTTTCTTATTTTAGTCTATTTAACTCAAGTATATGAGTCAGACTCTCACCCTCGTTCCCACTCTGTCATATCTGGTTACATCAAGTCATTTTTGTGGTTTGATGAACAGTATTCCATGTATGGACCTGGCTTTGAACCATGCAATACAATGCTTTCTGTTTTGTTTCATTCAACCCAATAATGCTCTGCTTTATAGTCAACATAGGACACTGAATCAGTGATATTAAGGATAAGTAGTTAATGACTCAGGGATCTCTTTCTGGTTATAAGCAATAGCTCATTAGATAAGTTTTGTAAATGTAGTTAGAAATTCTGCCGGATATAAATATCCTTTTTTATCTGGGCTATTCTGACATTTATCTGTGTTTCCAGTTAGTCCCGTGTGAGAGAATTGTTTAATTATTCCTGTTGTTCTTACCTTCCTCAAGGATCTTAGTATCATTTGCAAATCTGGGAATTTTAGTATGAATAGCGATATTAATACCTTTAATTTGTTTATTTTCTTTTAAGCATTTAAAGTGCTTTGAGATTGATGATCTCAGTTGATACTTGTAACAGTGTTTGCTTCTGGGAAATGGATCTGATTAGCTAGAGATAAGAATGGGAAGGAGACTCAAATTTATTGGCTTTTAAATTTTGCATCATGTATGCATTTGTTATCTATTACTGTATAGCAGCCTTACGCAAAACTTAGCAGCCTGAAACAACACACATTTGTTGACTCAGAGTTTCTGTAGGTCAGGGATCCAGGTGTGGTTGGCTGGGTCCTCTGCATCGGTCTTCATATGGCTGTAAGTGAGGTGTTGGCTCAGACTGGCGTCTCCTCTAAAGGCTTAATTGGGGAAGACTCTCCTTCCAAGCTGTGTGGTTGTTGTCAGGATTCAGTTCCTTGAGGGCCGTTGGGCTGAGAGCCTCAGTTCCTAGTTGTTTGTTGGTTGGAGACCTCCCCAATTTCCTCTCCAACATGACAGCTAGCTTCATCAAAGCCAGAAAACTGAAAAGGCAGTAATAGTCTGCTAGCAAAATGAAAATCAAATTTTATGTAACCTCATCATGAAAGTGACATCACATCATCTTTGTCCTATTCTGTTTGTCAGAACAAGTCTTTAGGCCATCCCATAGTTCAAGGGAGGGTATTACACAAGGGCGTGAGTTGGGGATCATAGGGGATACATTTTAGAGTCTGCCTGCCACAAAGTGCATGTATATTACCTATTTAGTAAAATTAAATAAATAAAAGTGTTTGTAGACCTCCAAGACTAAATGAAAATGAAAATTGCAGTGTAATAGCTGGTTCATTTTTGTAAATAAGAAATAGCATGTGCATATATGCATATATATCTGTGTATAAATGGATACAAAATGATAGCAATGGTATAAATCAAATGGTTAGTGTCTTTACTCATACAGGCTGCTGTAATAGAATATCATAGACTGGATGGATGGTTTATGAATAATAAATATTTTTTTAAAGTTTTTATTTAAATTCCAGTTTGTCAACATACAGTGTAATATTAGTTTTGGGTGTTCAATTTGTGGTTCAACACTTACACACAACACCCAGTGCTCATTGCAACAAGCACATTCCAGGAAAAACAAATACTTGTATCTCACAGTTCTGGATGCTGGGAAGTCCAAGATGAAGGCATTGGCGAATTTGAAGTCTGGTGAGCACCCACTTCCTATTTCACAGACAGCCATTTTCTTGCTATGTCCTCATGTGGTGACAGGGGTGAGGGAGCTTTCTGGGATCTCTTACAAAGGCACTAATACCACTCATGAGGGCTCCATCCTTAAGACCTAAGTACCTCCCCAAAGACCATAACTCCTAATGCCATAATTTTGGGGATTATGTTTCAACACATGAATTTCAAAGAGATACAAACATTCAAACTATAACAGTTACAATGATTAGTTCCATGAAGAAATGAAAAAAAAAGGATATAAGGGAACTTTTGTAGTTTGATCAAGTTCTTTGTTTTCTTCTCAACATGACAGGAAAGTAATTAGAATCATTTTGTAAAGTTGAGGTGGATAACTGGCTTTCCAATGGCATGTAGTAACTTAATGCAGGAGCAGGATTCAAAATAATTCTGAACATCAAAGTTTATTTTCCTATTTATTTATTGGATTATTTATTTACTTCAAAACTAATTATTTTTTTGGTCAGAAAAATTATTTAAAAATTTAAAAACTACTTATAAGAATTATGAATATTTGTTCCTGTGGTGATGCCTGGCTAACTGCATCTAATAAATATTTCTGGCAATTAAGCTATTTTTAAACCATGATAAAATAGAAATTCGTATTTAATCCTATGGTAGGGTTGCCAGATATAGCAAATAAAAATATAGGATGGCCAATTAAATTTGAATTTCAGATACATAATGAAGAGTGTTTTTAGTATAAGTATGTCTCAAATATGCACACATTTTTATATGTACAATATTTGGACAGGAACTACAAAATTGCTCATGTTTATCTGAAATTCACATTCAGCTAGGTGTCCTGTATTTTATCTGGAACTCTATCCTGGGCAATGGATAAAGCAGTGTAGGTTCTTGAGCATAAGGATTACATATTAAAATAGAATTTTAACAGGATCACTCCCTACTTCATTAGTGCCTATGATACACCAAGATCCTTATTCTTTTCTTTCTGAACCAAAGACTAATCCATTGAACAAACACTAATGAACTCCTGCTAGGTATGAGACACTGCACCTGCTATTGGGGACACAAAATCAAACAAGCTTCCATCCTCACTCTCAAGAAACTCAGAGCCTTTTTTAGCTCATACTTCTTACAGGATATTTTCTGGGAGTGAGGTGGGGGGAGGTTACTAAAGGTAAGAATATACCAAATCTGATAAAAACAGATCAATATGTTGTGAGTGTCTCTTAACTCTCAAAATTTAGTATTTTTTGGATGGTTTTAATATACCTTAAGGCTTTTAAAATTCTATGCTATAATGAATGTTTATGACAAGAATATTTTTGAAAATTGAGAAATTAAAAAAATAGTTTATAGAGTTTTATTTTCTTTGAGTCCTCATCATCATTTCTATTCTTCTGAAATATCTCTGTGGAAGTATAAAGAAGTAATGTAATTTTGCAGAATGTGATTTACCAATGTAAGTTTGCTAAATTTGACTTTATGACTATATTCCAGGAAAATAGAAAAGCAAAACTCAATAAGGAAATAATGCACAACTAAATTTTAATAAACGTCCCAGAGATAGAGCTTTGTGTCAAGTCCTTTGTACATTGACTTAGATTCATTTATTTTCTTTCTTCCTTCCTTTCTCTCTCTTTCTTTCTTTCTTTCTTTCTCTCTCTCTCTCTCTCTCTCTCTCTCTCTCTGTTTTAAGCACATTATTCCCTGAAGTTTATCCCTGTGATGTAACACAGTTGGATGACTGACTAGTTAGTTACTACATAAATTCTAAAGTTCCATATTTTTTGATTGAGTAACAGTCCTCCGGTGTGGGGAAAGGATGACTGTGTAGCCACAGAAAAATGGAAGAGAGAATTGGAGTGTGCCATCCAAGCCTGACTGCTGTCAGATCCAGTTCTCACGTTCTCCTTGTTGGCTGTGGAGCAGAGGGAATGGCCTGTGGTCAGCTCACCTTTGGCTAGTTTAAATCAATGGATAGAAGTGACGGAGAGAGGCAGGCAGGAAGAATGGAGAAGCCAGGGTTTTTTGTTTTGTTTTTTCTCCCCATTCTCTCTCTTTCTGAATCCAGCAGCCTCTCTGACCAGTAATTCTCTGCCTTTTCCAGGGCCCCAGCTTTCCCCTGGTCCTCACCCCGGCCCTGTGCTCTGCCATTCCCTTGCCCTTCCCTGATCCAGGGAGGGCAGTGGCTAGCTGATGTTGTTGACTCATGGAGCCTATTTGGTTTCTCAAGTCCTCCATCTTCCATGGTACCAATTCCCTGAGTTAAACTTTGTTATATGTACTTTAAATGGTTTCTAGTTTTCCAGATAGATTCTGGGGACATGGGAGTTTTTAGGAGAATATCCAGACATCAAGGATCCATATTTCTCACTCTTTGACATCATCTTCAGGGAGTTTCAATTAACCAAATGAACAGCTGTTTCTTTACCACTAATGCTCTCTGTGTTTAAAGGATGAGAGACTGCTCAGGGTCTTCGGAGCAGGGTTCCTCGGGCGAGGATTCCTGAGAGCTTTTAGCTAGTAGAGCATGAATCTGTGCTTTGCCTCCAACCAAGTTCTTCTTTATTTTGTGAACACATACAGTTTCCTCTTTTTTTTTTTTTTTTAAATAGACAGACATTGGTATCATTTCTAGATCAGTAATTCTTAAAATGAATATGTAAGGGAAAAGGGGAATAAAGGAAGGCAGAGTGAAATGGGGAAAAAAAAGGAGTTTTAAGGTGAGGGAAGCCAATAGGGAAGATGATAAGGAATCAGGTCATAAGACTGTTTTCTTGGAGAGGGGCAATACCTTTGATTAAAAGGGGACTAAGGAGGGGCGCCTGGGTGGCTCAGTGGGTTAAAGCCTCTGCCTTGGGCTCAGGTCATGATCCCAGGGTCCTGGGATCGAGTCCCACATCGGGCTCTCTGCTCAGCGGGGAGCCTGCTTCCTCCTCTCTCTCTGCCTGCCTCTCTGCCTACTTGTGATTTCTCTTTCTCTGTTTCAAATAAATAAAAATCTTTAAAAAAGGGGGGGGGTAAGGAATCTGTTTTCTCAAAAAGGTTACTCTGAACCCTGAAATTCATTAAACACTTTGCAGATTTCATACAAATGTGAAATCATAAGCCATGGTAAATATAGGAAATGATGTTTACTATCTACATGGTAAATAGTAGTAATCACGGTCTCTCAGTGAACTTTGCAGCAAAGGAAAGGAAAATATTTCACAGTTAAAGCAGTGGGCTTGACAAATGGGCAGCAGTAGCAGAAACACAAAAGAGGGGAGAGGCCATCACATGTCCTTGCTTTGTTACATAGGTGTAAATGCCTTACTCCAGAACACTTGTAATCTGGTGAGCAAAGAGCCTTGTTAGCTGACTTGTTGAAAAAGATCTGACCCTGAAGTAGGATTTGTATAAATCATAGGTCTCACTGCTTTCTTGCATCAACTATAAAAAGACAAGGTGTTTCTTAAATGTCCGAAGGCATTACTGCTGTACAATAGTGTAATATCACTCTTCAGAGCAAGGGCTTTGCAGTCAGGCTGCCTCAGTTCAAACGCAGCTTTGCTGGTTTTTTATCTGAGGCATCTTGCGCTAGTTAACCTCTCTGGGCCTCTTTTGTAAAGTAGGGTCAGAAACAGCACCTCCTACATAATGTTGTGAGGATTCCACATACTTGTAAAACTTAGCCCATACCTGGAACTTAGGAAGCCTCTGATAAAGGTGAAATATTATTGTTATTATTATTATTTTAAGATTTTATTTATTTATTTGACACAGAGAGACACAGCGAGAGAGGAAGCACAAGCCGGGGGAGTGGGAGAGGGAGAAGCAGGCTTCCTGCTGAGCAAGGAGTCTGATGGGGGACTCAATCCCAGGACCCAGGGATCATGACCTGAGCCAAACGCAAATGCTTAATGACTGAGACACCCAGGAACCCCAATAATGAAATATTATTATTGTCAAAGGTGGTACCTGTGATTTTGGAGCTTGTGTTAAATTCAAACTATGGGAAATACATTTAGAAAAATGCATAAACTTATATACCATATTAAATGTAAGAAATCCTGTTGATTTATAACTTGCTGCATCTTACAAGAAGACAAAAAAGAAAAATAAACTCCACAGTGACAGCAGGGAGATTTGACAAACAAGAAGCAATAGTAAAACATTAAACATTGAAACTCCTTTCTTCAGGCACATTCTGCACATACACGTTGAAGAGATAGTGACCGTATGTTATAAAAGCAAAAAAGCAGAATAGTTGGGATTGGGAAATCTGCAGCAGAATAAAGTCACTGTACTTAGATGGACAATACATTACGAAATAGGTCTGAAAATGTAACCATTCAGCTTATGAACCCTTTGTTTCCTAACAATTTTTAGCTTAGTGAAGTTAAATGACATTTTTTTTTGACAGATGGAAATTTATGAGCTGTTTAGGGAAGTAAGCACGTCTTAATGGGCAACATCACCTTTCCCATAAATGTAAATGGAACTTTAAAAAATAGGTTAGATTGAAAACAATTGATAGAAACTTTCTTTCTCTCCCACTCTCTCCTGCTCCGTTTTTCCCTTCCTCTCTCTCTCCCTCTTCCTTCCTTCTGATGGATAGTGGTCCCAGTCTTCATATTAACAAATATCAAACCAGCAATAAAGACTGGCAGTTGCAGTTTTGAATGGACATCCATTTTGTCACGTTCACTGTTGGGACACCAGTTTTGTGACAGGTTCTGACCAAGTCCTACTATAATGACTTTGATGATTGATGGGGTCCATGTAGGATTTTCCACATGAGAACTCTGGAAACAAAAGACTTAAATAGCATTATTTGTAAGTGCAGTCAGGTTTAGGAAAGTGTAAATGATCATGCATATACTTCCAGGGAACTTATGATCATACTCTTCCCCTCCAGAACAAAGTAACACTTGTCGACTCAGATAAGTTAGTAGTCCATCTCACCCAATTCATTTGGCTGGAACAAGCTTACATGCTGGTGTGGGGAAGGCCACATGATTCTTCTTGGAAATGATAGGAGTATATCGTGTGATTTTGAGTTCATCAGGATCAAGTAATGTTGCTTCATAGTGAGTCCATTGATCTACCTGTGGCAGTTTGTGCCAAACATATGCTGTGTTTTGACACCAATCCTTCCTCTTTAGAATTTGGAAACATCTATGGGTTTTGAATAGTTTAATGCCCTCACCTACTCATGTGTGAAAGGTAGCTCAGAACATTTATTAAAGATGACCTTACAGCAACATTTACAGAACTAGAAATAAGAGCACATGGTTGTGAGTAAGAAAATGGTCACTCTGTGCCCAGTCCTGAAGGACGATGAGTGGGAGGCTCCAAAGCCCAGTTTGCAGTCTCTCTCCTGGTTTTATTTGTATATTCTGTGAAATTGCGACCACGTCACCGCCCCTGGACTCCCTCCTACCATGAGACTCTCTATCATTTTGCAAATACTCAGAAGGATGAAGGGCCCAGAGCAGCTGAGGCAAAGTTAACCACAGCTTCTTGGTCACTAGTTTATGGGGACACCTGGCTGGTTAAGTTGGTGGAGCATGTGACTCTTGATCTCAGGGCTGTGAATTTGAGCCCCACATTGGGTGTAGAGATTACTTAAAAGTAAAATCTTTTTTAAAAAATTGCTAGTTTATGAGCAGAGGAGAGGCAAAATGAACATAGTAAAAGCAATCAAGTTTGACAAATGGGTGGCAAATAGTACAAAGCTTATAGAGGTTAGGAAGCTGGAATCAAATGGGACAACTATTCCTTTTTTCCTGAATGTTCTGCTTGTATGAGCCACCTATACAAGAAGGAATGCTATCTCTTCTACTATATTGGGAGGAACAGCATCTCTTCTGCAAAGTTTTCCCAGGTCACCCCAAAAGAAACACAACCTCTCTTTTGCAGATTGCCTTAGAACTTTAAATGTGCTCCTTTGCATGGTAATTAACATCTCATCTCCCCTGGGTTGGGTGAGACTGGAAGAAAAGGAAACAAAATAATACAAAAATGAATTTAGGTAAACAGATTTGATGATAACAAATAAGTTATTTTGATAGTGTGGTCATGGAAAGGATCTTTGAGGAGGTGGTAGATAAGCTGACACCTAAAGAATGAGCAGGATCTGGCTATAACAGCAGGGAAAAGAATATTCCAGAGAGACAGAACAACATGGGCAAAGGCCCCAAGAAGGGAAAGGACCTGGGGTGTGTACTGAGGGAGCTGAATGTAGTAGGCCAGTTTGACTAGAACTTGGGGAACATTCTGTTGCAGAAGAGAGCCTTAGAGAAGGCAAATCTACGTACAGAATATGTGTCTGTTCCAGTAAGGACAAAACACTGCGCCTTCCATGGTAGAAGGGGTATCAAATATAATAAACTTCCCACCACGTAACCAGCCAATCACCTGGGGAATGGTGCCATATGGGAGCTCAGTATTGGTCTCTGCTGCTGGCAGATCAGGCACTCAACATTGGCTAGAGTCACGTTGGCCTTGCTGAGCCCATGCATAACCTCCCTCCCTGCCACCATGGTCATTTTGTTCATGAGTCCATTGGGCAATGATAAGTGTGGTTGGGGAATGAAGCTGACTGGTATCCACAAAACAGGTCACACTTAATTATTAGGATTCTCCTCATCTGGCATTGCCCTTTGGTGAGCATTCACATGAGACAGAAACATCTTCACAGTTTTTGCCCATTTAGATAGGTCTATCCACAAACCGCTTCCCCAAATATCTTTGTCTCCAATTTTCCAGTTGTCTTTCTTCTAAGTCTCTGACTATCCAACAACACCATTGGCCACCGCTCCCCCCTCCTTCAAAAAAAGAAAAGAAAAAAGAGAACCTGACTAGTACATCTAATTTCATTGGAAAAATTGGTTTTTAAGAATCATTTCTTTGTGGAATATATTGCTTGATCAGACATAGTAAATTTACCCATATAATTTAGCATACTCTGTCCAATGGACAAAATGCAGTATTATTTTTTACTTAATTACTGGAAAGCTTGAATCATAAAAAGTAGTTGTCAGCTAAAAATATTTCTACTTAAACTTTGGTTTTGCTCATAATATGTATGAAAATTTATGAGTGCATTTACATTTAAAAACATACTTAAAGCCGGATACAGGGTCATCACTTCTTTTTGAAAAATGCATATGTTTGTTATCCCTTGAGGGATTTCCCCTTGAGGGAAATATGATCTTGCTAAGTATCTTTATTACTATGCCTTCCATATTCCACTCTTGTACCTGAAAATCATGGAAATCATGAAAATCATGGAAAATCAAAGCTAGAGACAAAAGAAGTAAGTAATATACTACCCAAAGCAGTCATAAAATATTTTTTTATTAACTCTGTTGAGGTTTTCAATTATGAAGTGGCAGAAATATTTAATTTGTATCTTGACATCATGGTGCAATTAATTTAATTATTTTTCTGAACAAAACAAATATGATACAAAAGCATGTGCTGGTAACTATCAGGAATTTATTCAGTTAAAAAAATTGCAGTGAACCAAACAAAGCCCCTGGCTTCAAGGAGTTTGAATTCCAGTGGCAAGGCTAACTGTAAATAAATTAACAAATAAATATATAACATCATGTAATGAAAAGTATATTAAAATAATGGATTGTGTTCATAGCATTGATTACCAAAATGCTTATATTCAAATTTGGCTATAATGAAATCTTTTATTTTTGCCTCTTCAGAAAATCATGGAAAGCATGCTCCTTTGTAAATACAATCAACAGAGTTTGCTTCCTGTTATAAAGAAAAACTTGGAAGGTAACTTGGAGCTAAAGAAGAATGTATTGAGCAGTTATTTTTGGTTTTAGTTTCTGTAATTTCTTTCCAATATGCAAAGTTAGGTTTGTGAAGAAAGCTCTCGTCTCTTTTACTTCCTGTTTTAGTAGTAAAACAGAAGTCTAGGAAAGTCAACTATGACCAAGCGATAATGACAGTTTATTCACTGGAGAACTTTGTTTTTCTCCTGCCCATAAGCATAGCCTTAGGAAGATGAAACCCTCACCACAGCACATGTGTACATTTTGCTGAATTGACCAAAAATTGCACAATCCAAATCCCAGTCTAAAAGTTGGGAATTACACTGGAAAACCTAACTGAAACTGACAAAAGATGATAATTATAAAAAAGATTAGTATTTGAGACCCCAAAAGTCAGTTGTTCAGAATAGTAATTACTAGAAACAAAATTCGATAATATTTTTGAAATTTATTCTTCAAAAGCCAGTCACTAGATGGACCAGTAGAAATCCTTCCTTAGCTGGTTGGAAAAGTAAAGTACTAAAATAAGTAGGCCTGTTCCATAGTAGTTTGTTTTGTATGTTAGGTAAGTACCTTTAGAGGTACTGAGGTATTTAGGATACCCAAGAGGAAACTTTTCAGTCTACTTTCATTCTTTCCAGTATCTTTCACATTAACTTCCCAAGGCATTTATTCTTGGTTATGTACCAGGGTGTTTATTCTTGGTTGTATGGTGATCTATCAAGACAAAGATGAGTACTGAGACACTAGTCTAATCAGGATTACCTGCCATTAAATTTAGAAGCAGGTGGAACACATACCACCCAAGCTCCTGTTTTCTGCTCATGTTAAATCAGCACAATATTGACTATTTTCTTCACTGGAACTTTTCACAAGGAATCTATGCTCAGTCTTGGTGGGTCTCTACAATTGTCTTGCCTTAATGTGAGATTCAGTGTAAACTAATAGGTCAAGTGATAACTATCTATTAAAAATATTCCTTTCTTCTATCTACTTAAGATTCACTTTCCAGGAACTTCAGAAGCCTTAAGGGCAGAAACTACACTAAGCATTTGTTTAAGACTGTCTGCTTATACTAGGTGCATCTGTTTGGGTTTCTTCAAGTCCCCGAAGTCGCCTCCTGAGCTGTATCTGTATCTGGTGAATTTTTAGCTTTTACCTCCCTCTTGATTCTTGAAGCCACTGTCCTTTTTCTAAATCACTCTGCTTTCCTGTGAACACTGCCTTGACTCATCTTCATTGACCAACAACACAAGGCATTTGTATTGAACAGACTCTGCTGAAGTTTGGAGTTTTACAGTGGCGTTCCATGCAGTATTATTGACAAGCCAAAAGTTAAATTTTTAATAGTAGTTATCATGGTTGTACCATGGCCTCCATTGGCCATCCATCCTGGTTTTCCTTTTTTTTTTGGTTGTCTCTCCTTAGGCTTTTTGTCCTCACTTGTGGTTAGAGTGCCATCCTCTCTCCTGCCCTTTCCTTGGAACCTGTTGGATTAGTTTACTTGGGCTGCCATAACAAAATACCACAGACCAGAGAGCTTAAACAATGGAAATGTATTGTCTCCCAGCTCTGGAGGCTCGAAGTCCAGGACTAAAGTGCTGGCTGGTTTGATTTTTCCGGAGGCCTCTTTCAGCTTGCAGTTGGCTGTGTTCTCTCTGTCGCTGCATGGCCTTTCCTCTGAGCATGTATTGCAGCCCTGATACCTCTCCTGTGTCTGAATTTCCTCTATTTTTTAAAGAAAGATTTTATTTATTTATTTGACAGACAGAGGTCACAAGTAGGCAGAGAGGCTGGCAGAGAGAGAGAGGGGGAAGCAGGCTCCCTGCTGAGCAGAGAGCTTGATGCAAGGCTCGATCCAGGACCCTGAGACCATGACCAGAGCGGAAGGCAGAGGCTTAACCTGCTGAGCCACACAGGCACCCCTGAATTTCAGAACAGATTAAGGCCCACCCTAATAGCTTTACTTTAACTTAATTACCTCTTCAAAGGTCCTATCTTGACTACAATCACATTCCAAGGTACTAGGGTTTAAGGCTTTGACACAGGAATTTTATTGAGGACACAATCCAGTGCATAACGTCTCCCAAGTACTTTTCTTTCTTCTGTTTCATTGCCAGCCTCCAATCCTCAAATTTCAGTTTCATTTCTTTCTTTCTTTCTTGAGAGAGAGAAGGGAGGGGGAGGGGGCAGCGGAAGAGGGAGAGGGAGAGAATCTTAAGCAGATTCCATGCCCAGTGCAGAGCCCAACATAGGTCTTGATCTCATGACCCTGAGATCATGACCTGAGCGGAAATCAAGAGTCAGACACTTAACTGACTGAGCTGCCCCGGTGCTCCTCAGTTCCATTTCTAAAGCAGAGCAACCTTGTTTTCTATTAAATACTCCGTATGTTCCAAACAAAATGTTATCTACTTTTGGACTTCATTTTTGGTTTTTTCTTGAAGCAATATAGCTCAGGTGGAAGTTTTAAAATTACAGTTTCTCCTACAATATAGGTAAATTCCATGGTCTGATTCCATCAGTATTTGTGCATAAGGAGGAAAAATACCATGAGTTATTCTCCTTGTCCTGAAGTTCCCTAAGGGCCACTAGATGGGTGGAATTGGCTGAGATGCCTGGTTTTCCTTTTAGAACTCATGGATTTTCTCTTGAATTTACTCACCTGACTTATGATAAGAACTTGTAGAGACATTAATTCAGAGGAACCATCTTGTCAGCTGCTAGTATCAACCTCAAGACTTTTTTCAAACAAAAGGTATCTAGTGCATAACTCTTAACCTTACATTAATAAGCCAAAGGAATAGACCTGAGTCTCCATACCTCTCCTTCCCCAGTCTCTCCCGTCCTGACAGCCCCTCCTCCAATTCCATTCTTTTGGTAACTACTTTTTCAATTCAAGCACACTCACAGCACTCATTCATTCCAAGAAATCTTTAAAAGCAGTTGGTCTATATTGTCTTTAATCTTTTAGATATTTTGCAAGGTAGCCATTATTAAACATATTAGATAGATGAAAGGTCATAGGTCAAGGCCTCATGCAGCATCTTAATTTCATGCTATTTATTAACAGAATATGAATTTGACCTATGTCTACCAAGTCCGAATGTCCCTGCTCTTTTCACTGCACAAGACTAGCAGATATAAGAAACTTCTGTTTTTGAAACTGCCATAAGATGTTGGAATTCTCAACATTCATAGTCCCGTCTTCAAATATTTGGATACTGTAAGGTCTATCCCTATTTATATTCCTCTTCCTCTCTTTTAAAAGTTAAAGAAATTTGTGGGGGAGATTTTTCCCTAATCCCATAGTCCTCTAAGATTACTCTCATTGATTTTACATTTTACCTTCCCATCCTGGTTAAAATTAGTTAACATTCTGACTAGTCTCCTCAGCCAGCCAGCCCTGGTTGAGGCAAGGAGAGAATTGAGTCATGCCTGTCAAGGTCATATACAGCAGTAGATGGGAGGCACTGAAGAGAAGAAGTCCTGGGTCAATGCCAAAATGGAGTAAATTATTGAGACATCATTCTAGGAAGCAGAAAGCTGGTGAAAGTTTTGGGAAATAAATGCAACTTCATGAACCAGGAAGTTGTTCAAAAGGTGAATCATGAAGAAAAACCCCGAAGAAGCAACAGACTAAAACAATGTGGCCAAGGACACATAATAAACATAGGTTGAAGGTTAGTTCAGGAACAAAACCTTTGATTATGTTGATATTATCCTTTATGCATTTCTTAGCTATATCATTAAGGCCCAGTTAAAATGCCACTAGGACTGGAATTTTAGATCTACCTCTCTATAATAAATTATCATAAAAAATTATCGTGTTATAGATATTTAAGTTAACTGCTTGGTGAGTATTATGTGGTTCTTCTGAATTCCTTTTCTTTCTAAAGTCATCATGATGGGGAAGAGAGACACAAACATGATCAGTAATAAATTTTTATTGCATGCTTAAATCATCGTAACACCTTTATGACAGAAACATATTATTTTCATTGCACAGATGAGACAATGGAGGTACAAGAATGCTGAGTAACTTTCTCATGTTTACACAATGAATAAGTGGCATAGCAAGGATTTGAACTGATTACTATGCAGTGAGGCTAGAGATAAAATAATGATATAGTATAAACAAGTGAGAATCTAATGATTTCTTCTTGGATGAAAATCAGAGAGTTCTGCTAATGGGATGCCATATATTCTATGAGTCATCCCATGACTTGGTGCCCATGTAAATATTACCTCTGTGCTCTCCCATTAATATTACCCTTGATACTGTTCTCATTACCCAAATGCTAAAAGTAATACATGAGAAAGGATTCATCCTGATTTTTCTTTTACCAAACCCCTCCAAGTTTTATTTATTTTTATTTTCTTTAAGATTTTATTTATCCATCTGACAGAGATCACAAGTAGGCAGAGAGGCAGGCAGAGGTGGCGGGTGGGGGGGGATTCAGGCTCCCTGCTGAGCAGAGAGCCCAATGCAGGGCTCAATCCCAGGACCCTGGGATCATGACCTGAGCTGAAGGCAGAGGCTTTAACCCACTGAGCCACCCAGGCACCCCTCCAAGTTTTAAAGACTTTCTCACTCTACAGAGCTGGGGGTGTTCTATTCAAGTTAATTTTTTTAAGCCTGTATTTAAATTCTAGTTAGTTAACATATAGTGTAATATTTGTTTCAGGAGTAGAACTTAGTGATTCATCACTCACATATAACACACAGTGCTCATCACAATAAGAGCTTTCCTTAATGCCCAACACCCAGTTAGTCCATCCCTCACCCACCTCCTCTCCAGCAACCCTCCATTTATTCTTTATAGTTTAGAGTCTTTTATGGTTTGCCTCCCTTTCTTCCCCCTTCCCCTATGTTCATGTTTTGTTTCTTAAATTCTACATATGAGTGAAATCATATGGTATTTGTCTTTCTCTGACTGACCTATTTTGCTTAGTATAATATACTTTAGCTCCATCCACATTGTTGCAAGTGGCAAGATTTCATTCTTTTCGATGGCCAAATAATATTCCATTATATGTATAAACCACAGCTTCTTCATCCATTCATCAGCCAATGGACATTTGGGCTCTTTCCATCATTTGGTTATTGTTGATAATGCTGCTATAAATATTGGGGTGCATGTGCCCCTCTGAGTAAGTATTTTTTTATAGTTTTGGTAAATATTTAGCAGTGCAATTGCTGGGTCATAAGGTGGTTCTATTTTTAATTTAGTTTTATTGATTGTTTCCTTCACTGTGAAGATTTTTATCTTGATGAAGTTCCAATGGTTCATTTCTGCTTTTGTTTCTCTTGCCTTCAGAGATGTATTTAGTAAGAAGTTGCTATGGCCAAGATCAAAGAGATTACCACCTGTGTTCTCCTATAGGATTTTGATGGTTTTGAGTCTGATATTTAGGTCTTTCACCCATTTTGAATTTATTTTTGTGTCTAGTGTAAGAAAGTGGTCCAGTTTGATTCTTTTGCATGTAGCTGTCCAGTTTTCCCAACACCATTTGTTGAAGAAGCTGTCTTTTTCCATTGGATAGTCTTTTCTGCTTTGTTGATTAGTTGACCATATAGTTGTGGGTCCATTTCAGGGTTTTCTACTGTGTTCCATTGATCTGTGTGTCTGTTTTTGTGCCAGTACCATACTGTCTTGATGACTACAGCTTTGTAATATAACTTGTAAATCCGGAATTGTAATGCCTCAGAAATAGTGGTGTTTTTCTTTTTCAGGATTGCTTTGGCTTTTTGAGATCTTTTGTGGTTCCACAGAGATTTTAGGATTGTTTGTTCTAGTTCTGTGAAAAATGTTGGTAGTATTTTGATAGAGGTTGCATTAAACATATGGATTGCTTTGGGTAATAGAGACATTTTAACAATATTTGTTCTTCTAATCCATGAACATGGAATGTTTTTCCATTTCTTTCTGTCCTCTTCAATTTCTTTCATCAGCATTCTATAGTTTTTAGAGTATAGATCTTTTACCTCTTTGGTTAGGTTTATTCCTAGGTATCTTATGGTTCTTGGTGCAGTTGTAAATGGGATCAATTCCTTGATTTCTCTTAATGCTGCTTCATTACTGGTGTATAGAAATGCAACAGATTTCTATATGTTGATTTTGTATCCTGTGGCTTTCCTAAATTCATGTATCAGTACTCAAAGTTTTGGATGGAGTCTTTCGGGTTTTCTACATAGAATACCATGGCATCTGTGAACTGTGGAAGTTTGACTTCTTCCTTGCTGATTTGGATGCCTTTTATTTCTTTTTGTTGTCTGATTGCTGAGGCTAGTGCTTCCAGTACTACATTGAATAACAATGGTGAAAGTGGACATCCCTGTCTTGTTCCTGACCTAAAGGGGGAAAGCTCTCAGTTTTTCCCCACTGAGAATTATATTAGCTATGGGTCTTTTGTATATGGCCTTTATGATATTGAGGTATGTTCCTTCTATCCCTACTTTGTTGAGGGTGTTTTTTTTTTTAAATCAAGAATAGATGCTGTATTTTATCGAATGCTTTTTTTGCATCTATTAAGAGGATCATATGGTTCTTACCCTTTCTTTCATTAATGTGGTATATCACGTTGATTGATTTGCAAATATTGAATTACCTTGCAGCCCAGGAATAAATCCCACTTGACCATGGTGAATAATTCTTTTAATGTACTGTTGGATTTGATTTCCTGGTATTTTATTGAGAATTTTTACACCCATGTTCATCAGGGATACTGGCCCATGGTTTTCTCCCTTTTAGTGGGTTCTTTGTCTGGTTTTGGAATTAGGGCAATGTTGGCCTAGTAGAATGAGTTTGGAAGTTTTCCTTCCATTTCTATTTCTTGGGAACACTTTGAGAGGAGTAGGTATTAACTTTTCTTATATGTTTTGTAGAATTCCCCTCAGGAGCCATCTAGCTCTGGACTTCTGTTTGTTGGGAGATTTTTGATTACTGATTCAATTTCTTTGTTGTTATGAGTCTGTTCAACTTTCATATTTCTTCATATTCAGTTTTGGTAGTTCATATGTTTCTAGGAATTTACCCATTTCTTCCAAATTGTCCAATTTGTTAGCATATAATTTTTCATAATGTTCTCTTATAATTGTTTGTATTTCTGTGGTGTTGGTTGTTATTTCTTCTCTCTCATTTTTGATTTCATTTATTAGGATCCTTTTTTTTTTTTTTTAAAGATTTTATTTATTTATTTGACAGAGAGACAGATCACAAGTAGGCAGAGAGGCAGGCAGAGAGAGAGAGGGAAGCAGGTTCCCTGCTGAGCAGACAGACTGATGCGGGACTCGATCCAAAGACTCTGAGATCATGAACTGAGCCGAAGGCAGAGGCTTTAACCCACTGAGCCACCCAGTGCCCAAGGATCCTTTTTTTTTCTTTTTGATATTCTTGGCTAGGCATTTATCAATTTTATGATTTCTTTCAAAGAACCAACTCCTGGTTTCATTGATTGGTTTTACTGTTTTTGTTTGTTTGTTTGTTTTCTATATCAGTTATTTCTGTTCTAATCTTTATTATTTCCCTTCTTCTGCTGGCTTTAGGCTTCATTTGCTCTTCCTTTTCTAGCTCTTTTAGGGGTAAGGTGAGGTTGTGTATTTGAGACTTTTCTTGCTTCTTGAGGTAGGCCTGTACTACTCTCTTATGACCACTTTTGCTGTGTCTCAAAGATTTTGGACTGTCATGTTTTCATTTTCATTTGCTTCTATGTATTATTTCTTCCTTAATTTCCTGGTTATCACACTCAGTCTTTTGTGGGATGTTTTTTAGCCTCCATGTATTTGTGGTCTTTCCAAATTTTTTCTTGTGATTGACTTCAAGTTTCATAGTTTTATGATGTGAAAATATGCACAATATGATCTCAGTCTTTTTGTACTTGTTGAGGGCTGATTTTTGACCCAGTATGTGATTTATTTTGGAGCATGTTCCATGTGCACTCAAAAAGAATGTGTATTTTGCTGCTTTAGGATGAAGTGTTCTGAATATATCTATGAAGTCCTTCTGGTCTAGTGCATCATTCAAAGCCATTGCTTCCTTGTTGATTTTCTGCTTAAATGATCTGTTCATTGCTGTAGCAGGTGTTTGATTACTACTATTATACTACTATACTACTATTATCATATTATTACCAATGAATTCCTTTATGTTTGTTATTATTTGATTTATATACCCAGGTTCCCCAAAGTTGGAGGCATAAATATTTGCTTATTAGATCTTCTTGTTGGAAAAACCTTTTAATTAAGATGTAATATCCTTCTTCATCTCTTGTTGCAGTCTTTTCTCTAAAATCCAGTTTTTCTGATATAAGTATGACTGTTCTTTCTTTTGAAATCCATTAACAGATAAATGGTTCTCTATCCCCTCACTTTCAATTTGCAGGTGTCTTTAAGTCTAAAATGAGTCTCTTATAGGCAGTGTATGGATGGGCCTTGTTTGGTTGTTTTTTTTTTTTTTAATCCATTCTGATACCCTATGTCTTTTGATTGAAGTGTTTAGTCCATTTACATTCACAGTGATTATTGATAGATATGAATTTAGTGCCATTGTATTAACTGTAAATCTGGTGTTTGTGGAGATTTTCTCTGTTCCTTTCTAGCCTTTGTTGTTTTTGGTCATTCTTTCTCACTCAGAGTCCCTTTTAATATTTCTTGTAGGGATGGTTTGATGGTCACAAACTCCTTTAGTTTTTGTTTGTCTTAGGAACTCTTTATCTCTCTTATTCTGAATGAGAGCCTTGCTGGATGAAGTGTTCTTGACTACATATTTTCCCCATTCATCACATGGAATGTATCATGCCACTCCCTCTGGCCTGTTGAGTGTCTATGGAGAGATCTGCTGCTACCTTATTTGTCTTCTCTTGTAGGTTAGGGTTTTCTTTTTCTTTGCTGCTTTAGGGACTCTTTCCTTATCTCTGTATTTTGCCAATTTTACTATGATATGTTTTCATGTTGGTCTGCTTTTATTCATTTTGATGGGAGTTCTCTGTGCCTCCTGGATTTGGATGTCTGTTTCCTTCCCAGGTTAGGGAAGTTTTCAGCTATAATTTGCTCAGATAAACCTTCTGCCCCTTTTTCCCTCTCTTCTTCTTCTGGGACTCCTATGATATAAATGCTATTTTGCTTTACGGAGTTCCTGAATTCCCTACATCTATATTTGTGACCCAATATTTTTCTTTCCCTCTTCTTTTCAGCTTCATTATTTTCCATATATTTTTTTAAGATTTTATTTATTTATTTGACAGAGAGAGATCACAAGCAGGCAGAGAGGCAGGCAGAGAGAGAGGGGGAAGCAGGCTCCCCACCAAGCAGAGAGCCCGATGTGGGGCTTGATCCCAGGATTCTGGGATCACCACCTGAGCCAAAGGCAGAGGTTTTAACCCTCTGAGCCACCCAGGCACCCCCATTATTTTCCATGATTTTATCTTCTATCTCACTAATTCGTTCCTCTTCTTCTTCCATCCTATGGTCATTACATCCAGTTGGTTTTGCACCTTGGTTATAACATTTTTAAATTTCAGCCTGACTAGTTTTTAGGTCTTTTATCTCTGTGGTACGGGAGTCCCCGATGTTTTTTAGACTTTTCTCAAGCCCAGCTAGTATCCTTAGTATCTTTATGATTGTTGTTTTAAATTCTCATTCAGGCATATTACCTATATCTGTTTTGATTATATCTCTGGACATGACCTCTTCTTGCTCTTTCTTTTGGGATAAATTCCTCAACCTTGGCAATCTTGGCATTTTTATCCAGGTCTCTGTCTTCTCTGTGTTATGAAAGCCTGTTATGTTTCCTGCTCCTGACAATGATGGCTATATTAAGAAGAGGTTCTATATGGTCCAGGGCCTGGGTCTTCAGGAACTGTTTCTGGTGTATGCTGTGTACATGCTGTGGTTGTGTTTTGGCTGCTCTTTTCCTCAGGTCAGACCTCTGCAGAATTTCTTCTTGCCTGCAGTAAGGAATGTATGGGCCTTGTCAACAGTGTGTAGCAAGTTTCAACTAGGTGTATTTTGATCTGCTTATTAAAAGAGGCTTGATCCTCTTTCCATAAATCTTATGCTTACAGCACTCTATGGTCAGTAGACTTGGGGGGTGCAGGGCAGGGGGATTGTTTGTGCTCATCTTCTAGGGGAGGGACCTACTGCTGCTCTGCCTCTCAGGCACATCTGCCCTAGTTCAGAAGCACCTGCAGAGTACAAGGTGGTGAGGCTTGATCTAAGCGGCTCAAGCTTCCATTGTGGGGTGCTGTGCTGCTCACTGGAGGCAGAAAGTGGTGATGGGTCAGGCGGGGCAAGGAATGGCATCAGCCTGCTTTCTCATTCCTAGGGAGGGGTGTTCATGCCCACCACTTCAGTAAGCCCTCACAGAAGAGTGAATAATTTCTCCTTATTTGTCCCAGACATCCCTCAGATCCCTGCCTTCACCCTGTCTATGTCTGACAAATAGCAGTGCAGTGTTCCTGTGTTTTATCTCAGGCGTGCCAGCTGGGTTTCAAAACCCTGAACTTTAGGGACCCAGCGTGGTGTGGGCCCACACTGATTCTTTGGGGAAGGGTCTCGCTTCACTGTGGCTAGTGCCGGTTTTTCCCAGAAGGGCAGTCACACGAATATGCAGGGGCTTAGAGTTCATGGTAAAGCACAGAATAAAGCAGTTATCCAGGTTAGCTGCCTTCAGCAGGCATCTCTGCTTATATGCTAATGAATAGGACACCTTAATGGTGTCCACTGGCACTTTTGTCCCTGGAAAGGCAGTGCTACCTCTCCCAAATGCAACCAAGAAGGAGAACTGTCTCTTCCAGTGTGATTCAGGGGGTCCTTAGGCCATACTGTCTGCCCCTGGGCCTCTGCCCTCCTTCTTCCCAGGAGCACCTCTATGTCCAGCAGGCTCCACCGGGTGAGGGTGTGGACTTCTAAAACTTCAGACTTTAAGATCTGTTGCTCGTAAAAACTTACAATAATCAACCCCATCACTGTTTTCCCCATCAATGGTTTTGGGGAAGTGTGTGTGTGTGTGTGTGTGTGTGTGTGTGTGTGCAATGCCCTGTGCTCTTTTCTCTCTCTCTCTCTCTCTCCTCTGTCCCTGGTCAGGGATTCCTTTGCTCTGCATCACTGGTGATTCTGTTCTTCCCCAAATCATTTCTCTGTATCTCCTGCCTTCTAAAAGGTGTCCTCTTTTCTCCTTCTAATTGTGCAGTCTGTTTTCTCACTCCTCAGATCAATTTCCTAAGTGTTCAGACTGATCTAGCTGTCTTAGAGGGATGAGGCAACCATGGAGTGCTCCTTCTACTCTGCCATCTTAACTCCTCTCCTCAAGTTAATTTCAGAAATTCTAGATATCAAGTGCTATAATTATTCATTGCTTGCCCTGAATATTTGGTAAAAAATAGAGTCAAGTAACATGATAAAATCCACATGACAATTTTTGTGCTTCAAGAAGTTTGGATATAAGAAATTACTTTCTGAACAAAATGTTCTCTCGTGAATAGTTCTTTCTGTAATTATTATCCCAAGCATAGGAGGAGACTGGCCTAGAAATATTAGTTAAATTTCCTTTTCATTGTCATGGTTCTTTAATAGAAGTTCCCATAAGAAAAGTTCAACAGATTAAGGAAAACTATTTCCCAAACATTTTAAATGATTATTTATTTATTTATTTGACAGACAGAGATCACAAGCAGGAAGAGAGGCAGGCAGGGGCGGGGGTGGGGGGAAGCAGGCTCCTCGCTGAGCAGAGAGCCCGATGTGGGGCTCAATCCCAAGACCCTGGGATCATGACCCGAGCTGAAGGCAGAAGCTTTAACCCACTGAGCCACCTAGGCACCCTATTTCCCAAACATTTATCAGTTAATGTGAAAAGTCTAGTTTCTCCATATTTTCCATTTATTTTTAGGTTGTATGATCATAGGAGTAAAAAGTATCTCTAATAATGCCCACAACTAATGAAGTTAAGGGGAAACCATAGCTAGTTCTATTGCTTAGGAAACGGAGGTTTTTGAAAAATGATTTTGCCATTTGAATAATTCTGTAATTATCATTAACCTGCCTATAGTTGTAGAAAATAATGACATTGAAAGGATTAATTAATAATACATCATATTTCTGGACTGGATTCTATTAAAACAAAACAGAATAAATATATAAAAAATAGATTTCTGGGGCAGATGGCAGAGTAAGAGATTCCTAAACTCACCTCATCCCATAGATATGCATAGATAGCACCCACATCATATGAACACCCACCACTGTAAATAATCCAGAAAATGACCAAAGATTGGCAAAACAGACTCCATAGCTACATGTAGAGAAGAGACAACACTGAGATGGTAAAAAGGGTAGAGACATGGTGGGAAACCAAAGTGACCCTTGAGACTGTCCACTGGAGGGAGAGACACCATAAGTACCAAGAAGGGGGAGGAGCAGACTGCACACTAGGCACCCTGGGTATGGGGGACCTCACTGGGAAGATGGATCCCCATAACATTTGACTTTGAAAACCACAGGGCTTAACTTTGTAAGGTTTACACTTTTTTTTCATGTAAGGACAAGAGTGCTTATACAGATTTTCTAGCTAAATACATTTATTAAATATTATTAATCATATGAAGAACAGCATCTTTAATGCTGTTTTAGAACCCTTTTGGTGAAGATTCAAATAGTGATTATTTGAAGCACTTGCTGAAACAACTCTGGAATGTGGACTCCTGATTATGGTCTTCCAAATACTTAAAGTACATGAGTGTGAATTACTGCTCAGAGTATTATAAATATTAACTAACTGCCCTCAGGGTGTGGACTAAAGTTAAAACACACACACACACACACACATGCAGACACACACACTCTGTTTAGGTGACTATTTTAAAGTGTATTTCTGACAACTGAATGGTATCATATGCACAATGTAATACCAAATTCTTTCGTTGTCCTTATATCACCTATTTTATATTATCTCATCTATATTATCCTCTAGGTCATTAAAGTCCAGGCATACTTATTTCTGTGCCATTTCTCCATCATGCTCTGCCTAATTTTGCACAGCACCTTTGCATCTGTAGTTTTTTTGCTTGGAATATTTCCTCAGATAGTCATATGGCTAGCTCCTTCACTTTACTCAAGTACCTTGAACAGATGTTACTTTCTCAAGAGAGCTTTGCTGATCACCTTAGTACTTCTCACTCTTTATCCTCTTCCCCTTCTTTCCTTTCCATAGAACTTACCCTCACTTGAAAACTTGTTATACATTAATTAATTAATTTGGTTGTCATCTGTTTCCCTCACCTGAAATAAGGTCTACGAGAGCAGGACATTTCCTCTTTGGTTCATTATTTTATCAATAGTGCCTGAAAGATGGTAGTGCTTAGAAATCTTCACCAAATTAATGGGCGACTCTATATTCATTCAAACTGTAATATCTTTACCTATATTCTATCATGGTATAATAGATTTCTTAACTCATTGAAAATCTGTTGGATGATGCTTAACTGATTCTTTGAAATGGGATCCAAATCACACTGCAGGCTAAGTGGCAGCTGGAGTGAAAGTGGCCCAGCGTGGAACTTGTGGTATTCATTTCTCCATTTTGTTTTTTTATACAACACACATTTCTGGAGCATTATGTGGCAGACACCATGATAGCTCACCAGCAGGTTAGGAGTCGGTCTTTATCAGGTTGAAAGTCTATGAGGGAAGACAGACAATGAAATAAGCAATTAAAATCAACAATGGTAGGTGCTATTATAAGATAAACCAGGACTCTATGTTCTTATCTGTTTGGAAAAGCTGATCACTAAATTTCTAGGGACTTTGCAAGCTGTTATTAAATTTAGCCTTTATTAAAAATTAAAATATGTAAACTTGCAATTACATGAACTATGTTAAAAGCAAAGCAAGATCAAAGATTACATATAAAGCAAAGCATTAAAATAAATGCTTAAAATTCATCATTTCCTAATTATCTGGCTCTTGAAGTTATTTACTTCTATTGTATCTGTTTGGTGGAATCGTCATATTATGATGGTTACTATGCATCTTTCCCTAACTCTGAATTCAGTGATAATCACTTTAGTAGTTTGAAATTAACTATGGTATGAGTATCTATACCAATGAAATTTCTGTAAGTCCAATTTTTCCCCTCAGAGAGCCAGCTATAAACATTTATTAGTACACTGTTGCTATAAGGGCACCTAACCTTGCTTGGTGACATCAGGTAAGGGACCTGAAAAGGAAAGCAGGAGTTAACCAGTGCAAAGTTGCAAGAGTGCTGGAGAGCATTCCTACCAATATCAAGGACAAATAGGTGAAATAGTTCTTATCCTCATTATTATACTCCGTGCCTCTCTAGAATCACAACTTCTTCCTAACTTAAAAAATAGGTATACAATGCATAGTTATAGGAAGTCCACTGTGTGTTATAGAAAGAAGACTGTCTCTTGCATCTTGCTTTCTTTCTCTGTCCTCTCCCTGTTTGTGTCTTTCTTTGTTATTGGATGATCTTCTGAAATCATCCTGCTACCTGCTTCCTGCTACCTGATTAACATTTCCTGGTGTTTAATAAGAGCTAGTTTGCAGACTTCTCATTTGCTTGGCTTAGCCTGCAGGAGTCAGGGGCAACTGTGCAGTCAGGCAAGGTCCTATGCCTGGAAGGGCACTGCCACATTTGGTTTAATGTTCTACTGGTATTGCTTTCAGCCTTTTGGCTAAGACCAAGTGTTCTACTGTTGTTGTATTGAAATTCTTGATACTCTTCCTACAGGGGACCCCATATAACTATTCTATATATAACATGTATATAACAAAATACTGAACTTTGCTAATCATATGGCCAGTCCTCTAGAGTTCAAATAGGGATGACACCTAGGTTTCTAACAATAACAAAATCCTTACTAGCAACTTGGTATGTTGTGCATGAACTGACAAAATAGAATTTCTTTAAAATTTTTAATGAAGGGCGCATGTGTGGCTCAGTCAGTTAGGTTCTGCCTTCAGCACTGGTCATGATCTCAGGGTCCTGGGATCTAGCCCAGCATCAGGCTCTGTGCTTGGTGGGCAGCCTTCTTCCCCCCTCTCTCTGCCTACTTGTGATCTCTTTCTCTGTCAAATAAATGAATAAAATAAAATCTTTAAAAAAATAAAATTTTTAATGAGTGTACAATTTAGTCATGAACTACAATAAAATTGATATGATAAAAGAACACATTAAAACAATTATTTATTACTTTGAAAGAGACAGAGAGCACACAAGCAGAGGGAGCAGCAGGCAGAGGGAGTGGGAGAAACAGGCTTCCTACTGAGTAGGGAACCTGATGCTGATGTGGGGCTCTATTCCACATCATGACCATAGCTGAAGGTACTTAACTGCCTGAGCCACCCAGTTGCCGCAATAAAAGAACACTTTAAACAAATCAGGTTTGAAGGTTTAATTGGAATTTTTGTTTCATAAGATTAACAAGACTAGGGGCACCTCGGTGACTCAGATGGTTAAGCGTCTGCCTTCACCTCAGGTCATGATCTCCAGGTCCTGGCATGGAGCCCCATATTGGGCTCCTAGCTCAGTGGGGAGCCTGCTTTTCCCTCTCCCTCTGCCTCTCCCCCTGCTTGTGCTCTCTCTGTCTCTGTCTCTCTCTCAAGTGAAATATTAAAAAAAAAAAAGATCAACAAGACTGTGCCCATTTCAACATATTTCATGAATCAGTTATGATGTGAAATTAAAGTGTTTCTTTTGACAAGAAAAGTTTTGGTAATATTAGGTTGACCAAAAACATCATCAAAATAGAAACGACAAAGCTTTTTCAAACACAAAATGCCTTATACTACAAAAATCTAAATTCATAGGTGATGCAACACCAATCTTAAGCATCATTAAGATAAATGTCAAAGGAGTCATGTGCAATGGCATTACGTGACCTAGTAGCGTCTAGTAATTTTCACAACTTTGTATTAACTGAATTCTTATTCCTTCAGAATTGTATTATATATTTTTCTTTGATTTCAGATTCTTTTTTTTTTTTTTAAGATTTTATTTATTTATGTGACAGACAGAGATCACAAGTAGGCAGAGAGGCAGGCAGAGAGAGAGAGAAGGAAGCAGGCTCCCCGCTGAGCAGAGAGCCCGATGTGGGACTCGATCCCAGGACCCTGAGATCATGACCTGAGCCGAAGGCAGCGGCTTAACCCACTGAGCCACCCAGGCGCCCCTGATTTCAGATTCTTGAAACAAATCCAAAGCAACATCTAACATGACTGAAAAATTTTTAACAATCTGAAAATTACTTTATTTGTTTTGCTATTAAGCCCTCCTCTGGGAGAGCTTCTGGTAATATCTGGGACTAAGCTGAGAAGAGATCCCTCTCACTACAGACACAGAAATGTTGGTTAAAACCTAACAACTAAAGCAAACAATAAAACAGAGCTACTTGAGATCAAGAAAGGAAAATCTGTGATAACTAGAAAACAAGAAGGAACTCAAACACACAGTGGTAAACAATAGATACTGCAAAATACCTCTTCAGTACTTTCTGAGGTAAACTGTTAAATAAAAATTTATAAATCTTTATAATCATAAAGCTTATGAGAAAAATTTACAATAAATTTATAAATCATGTGAGGAAATGATATACATAGAATGAAAACATTCAATAGTTAAGAGAATTAACCCTCCAAATCTGAGAAAATAAAACAATGAGATAACAAAATGCATATACTAAAACTATAAAGATGAAAAATTATGTTTTGCATGAGTGAAGAGATAAAACAAAGACTAGACATCTGTGGTGAATGCAGCAGTGTGCTGCCCAGAATAACCCCTTCCTCCCCTCGTCATGCCCACTTTGGAACTGAAGTGCTCAATCCCCTGCTGCTTAAAATGTTGGCAGTTGGTAGCTCTCCACTGGGCCCCTCTCTCAGCACTGGCTCAGCACAGCCCTCTCTCTGACTGGGAATAGCTGCCACACCCAAGGTCATTTCTCCTTCCTGGGGCCAGCCCACAGCCAATAACAATCTGTGTGACATTTTAAAGGCCCAACTCTAGGGACACCTGGGTGGCTCAGTTGGTTAAGCAGCTGCCTTCGGCTCAGGTCATGATCCCAGCGTCCTGGGATCGAGTCCCATATTGGGCTCCTTGCTCGGTGGGGAGCCTGCTTCTTCCTCTGCCTCTGTCTGCCTGTGCTCACTCTCTCTCTCTCCCTATATCTCTGACAAATAAATTAAAAAAAAAAAAAAAAATCTTTAAAGGCCCAACTCTATTAGTCCAATTCAGGAGAGTTCTGAGGGGCCAGCCCAGTCTGACCTGCCAGTGGGAGTGAAGTGAAATGTTGGAGTCTGGGAGCAAATGGTCAAGAAAGAATTCTTGAGACGTCTTGGGTGCAAAAAAGGTGATTTTATTAAAGAACAGGGACAGGAACTGTGGGCAGAGAGAGCTGCACTGGGGTTGTGAGAAGTGACTGATTATATACTTTCAAGTTGGGAGAGGTTTGGGGATAGCATAAGTGTCTAAGGAATTTGGAAGCAAGGTTTTCAGGACCTTGAGGGGCTAGCTGCTGTTAAGATAAGGTCATTTACCACTGTCTAGTAAAACCTTAGTCATGAGACCCTTTAGATGTATATCAGTGGACTATATGCTTGAATGATTGCTAACATATATCTTAGGAGGTAGAGATAAAGGAACTTCCCAAAGGGATTTTCATATGTCAAAGAAGACAGAGATCAGGCTAATTCAAGCTAAGGTTGCCTTTGCCTTTGGCAAAGTATTAAGATTAAGGCAGTTGAGTTCCTGGAGAAAGGTTACCTTGTCTTAAGTACTAATCAATGGGTTATAAGTTATAAGGAAGTTTAATTTTTTTTTTCCTTTGCAGTTGTTCTCCACATCAGGATCAGCTGGGTCTTTATTGTCACTTCCCTATAGTTCAACTTCTCTCTCTGCCAATCCTGCTTCTTTCCCTCCCCTCAAAGATGCTGAGCCCATGAGAACTTTTCCAAAAACCTCCTGCAAGAACACCTTCATCTGTTGGTTTGATCCTCTGATTTTCTTGTCTTTTCTTCATATTGTCCATTACTTTAGACTAGTCTTTTCTTGTTAACTGCAATACCTTCTCTAATTCCTCTAACAATGTTTATTATATTTTCTTTGACCTTTTCTTCTCTGAGCTGTCTCAGTTTATTCTAAATTCTATCTTTTAAAAAATATTTTTTGGTCTTAGTCTTTTAAGTTAGAGGCCCCACTGAGACTGCAAGGTGATTTTTGACCATCAGTTCCTATTTAGGAGTGAGGCGTCAAAAGGATATTAGATAGCACTTACTGTGTATTAAACATTGTCCCAAGCCCTTTGCATAATTAACAAATTTAATCTTATCAGCTGAATTGTGTCCCCTCAAAATTCATACGTTGAAGTTCTATTTCCTAGTACCTCAGAATGTAACCTCCCTGGTGGTCTAGTGGTTAGGATTCGTCACTCTCACCCAGTATCTCAGAATGTGAATATATTTGGAGCTAGGATTTTTAAAAAGGTAATTAGGTTAAAATGAAAAAATATGGGTGGGCCCTAATCCAATATGACTGGTATAAGAAGAGGAGATTAGAAACGGACACAGAAGAAAAACCATGTGAAGATACAGAGTGAAGGCAGCCATCTATAGGCCAAGGAAAAAGGCCTCAGAGGGACTAAATCCTGCTGACTGCTTTATTTTGGACTTCGAGTCTCCAGAACTGAAAGAATACATTTCTAGTGTTTAAGACGTCCAATGTGTGGTACTTTGTTATGGCAGCCCTAGCAAACTAATATATATCCCAACAATAGCCCCAATGAAGAAACTGTTACTATCCCCATTTTATTCAAACATGAAATATTAGCCCAAGGCCAAAGGGAGACATGGGTAAAGCCTGGATTTGAACCTAGGCAGTTGTCTTCAGAGTCTGAGCTCTTAACCAAGGCCTCCCCTGACTCTCTGGTTGAACACTCCGTCTTTGGGTGGGTCTTGTTTTCTAATGGATGTTATCACTGTAAATTGGCCCAGGGTTGAGCTTGCTTTTTTCTTTGGGACATCCCTCAGGGTCTGTGTCTCTAGCTCTTCTCTTTACGGCCAGTTAATTTCTCCAGAGAGGAGTCCTTCAGTCTCTTGTATGTGATGGTAAGGGGAGAAAGCAATAAGCCCTACAGTTCACCATACATACTTCACTTAATCTCATTTTCAGCCTCAAGTTTCCCAATATTCCTTCCAGCCAATGTTTCCAAATCTGGAGCCTTTCTGACTGAGTGCCTTCAGGAGCTATATCTGTGGTCCCCACAGTGGCTGCATGGGTGGTGAGGAGAATGAGGGTTAGTTGCCCTAATCAACAAAGTGGAAGACATTACCTGATTTCTTCAGTCTAGGCTTTTGTCTAGCCTGTTGGATTCAGCCTCACACGTTGATCCAACGCAGAAATACCTAATGCTTCAAATCATGGGCCCTTCTAATCTTCTGCAGGAGCATCACATTTCTTCCTCTGTGCCCTGGGGTTTCTATTTCCTATATCAACCATCTCAGTTACTATCATTCCTTCTATTTCCCACCTTCCAATGTGCTGACATATTTGGTCCACTGTTGTTTCCTTTTCTATTTTCTCTCCTTGAGTTAACAGGCTTTGGTATTGTTCTATGGTCATGTTACTGAGTTTGGGAAGAGAAAGAAGATAAACTTTCAATCTGAACTATTTTCCCAGATCTTCTCATACCACCTGTTCCATGAAGCTGCTCAAGTGCTGGTTTTTGTACTTCTTTCTGTTATTGGCTTGATTAAAATGGTTATGTAGATGGGAAGAACACAGTAAGTGGATGTTTTGATTAAATTTAGACTTGCTTCGCCAATATTGAAAGTAGGATGGATCATATGTGCTGTTCTTAGAACCACACAGACATGATTCTGAGAAATGCTCTTCTATTTGAAGTAGATTGCCTATATACACCAGGCTTCCCCAATCAATAATATTATTTGACTTTGGAAAATATCTTATTTTTCTTTTAGTAAGTCTTTTAAAGTAAACTAAACAATCCAACCAGTCAACCAATCAACTGACACTTTCCAGGTTTGGCTTCAGACTGGTAGGATGAAGCACACCCTTAACTCACCCTCCTTTTCCTAACCAGACAGACATACTTTTGAGTTTGATTACTTAATTTCTTCATTAATTAACAACAGGAATGAGAAACTTAATAGTAGTGATATGGCTAGAGATGGAGCAAGTTATCATTCCTTAAGGCAGTAACAGCTGGTTTGTACAATCCCTTTTGTTGGGGAGGAGATCAGGGATTGCAGGCTGTTGTCAGTGATGCTGTAGTAGGGTATGGTTGTGCTGCCATTGAGAAACTGGAATTCTGTGTCTGCTCTTTTTTTCCTCCAGAGGATTACATCACCCATGCAGAAAAAAATAAAATTTGTGTGATTTCATTTAAATCATAAAATATTTGCTAACTTGGGGTTATTTGTGGGTCTTACCTCAACTTGAATCAACATTGTTATTCATGGAGAGAAAACAGAAAACTCCCTAAAACAGTAATCAGCTGCTACTGTCATCACTAAAGTTTTTTTTCTTTTCAAAGACACTGTATAAAAACCTGCAACATACTATATTTACTAACAAGGGTACTACAGAGAAGGCAAATATTTAAAAGAAGGAAGTAGTCTGTATCCATCTACCAAAGGTACATTTTATATTGTTAGCACCAAAGTAAACTTTGAGGATCTCATTTTTTGGCTAATAAGCCAGGGGTAATGATGTATCTGGTGTTGGTTCTACTACATTTCACTAACTTAAGTTGATTTGGGATGATTTTTATTTTTAAAAAATTCACAGAAGTTCCTTAACAGGTCATATTTTACCTGTTCACTCAGTTTCCTTATTGGTAGTAGATTCAAGCTCCTCTACCATTGATTTCCATTGTACTATTTTTAGTGGTAATTTCTCTTTTATAACATTTAAGGGCTATAAAATCCTTCAAATTTTGGCTGAAAGAAAGAAAAAAAAATTTTAAACACTGATTCTGGATCCTGGGAGAAATAATACATAGACCTGCTTATGTGTAGCTCTAATGCACTGGTGTCTGGATGACAAGCCTAGACTATTTACTGAGTGCTTGAAAAAGCTGTAAATGTATTAAAAGACAAACCCCTCTTAGAGGTATTCAGGACTGGAACTCTTGAATTTTTGGAAAACATCCTAGAAAACACCATTTCTAGGTGTTTTGAACATTTGCGATCTACAGAAGTCACCAGAGTATAATATTCTAAGAGTTTAATTTTTTTCCTTAATTTTTGAAAATCCTAAAACTTGGAAAAACTTTCATTTGTCACTTTGATGAATGATGTATCCAGATTCTATTACATCATTATTAGGCCACAAGTGGAAAAGTAAAAACAAATGGGAGTAAATTAAAGAAACTGTGTTTACAGAGGTTATTTTGGCATTTCCAGTCTCTCCTTTTTCCTTTAAACCTCTGAAAGTTCCAGCATGTGCTATGTAATGACAATGATGCTAGGTTTTCAAATGTTTGTGGAAGGCATGGCTCTTGAATAGTTTGTGCCCATGGCTTAAATGTTCTTGGAGTCCCATGAATATCTTGCAGTATGATTAAAAAAATACTTTTTATAGAATTGTTTTTTGGACAGTTCTGCATTTTTTTAGTATGCTTGTGCTAAGTGTTCATTGGCCTAGAACAAGAAAATTTCTCTAGGGATTTGTTTCATTTCAACTTCCTAAGACAAGAGTGTGGACAGGCAAATGGATTTCGAGTGTTAACATTTATTGAGTTAAATAAGGTGCCATTTCAAGGTAATCAGTCAGATTTGAAGGAGAGATAAAGAGTTTCCCAGATAAAAGATGAAGGAGTTTATCATCACTAAATCAGCCTTACAAGAAATGTTAAAAAAAGAAATCTTTAAGTAGAAAAGATATGCTATAATTAGACATAAGAAAAAATATGAATAAAAGATGTAAAATATGACAACATACACATAAAAGGCAGAGAAGGGAGCAAAAGGGAAGAGGTGAGGGAAAAGAAGATAAAAAAAGATTTTTTTCTTTTTCTTTCTTTTTTTAGAATGAGCTTGACCTTCAATGACCATCAAATTAATATGGACTTCTATTTATGTAGGATAAACCCAAAATTTATGATAAATCCACAAAAAATAAAGAAAAATAAAGCCAAATGAAAAATTATAGATACTCATTAATCACAAAGAAAGAGAACAAGAGAAGAAGGAGCAAAGAACTACAAAAACAACCAGAAAACGAATTTTAAAAATGGCAAAAGCAATACATAGCTATCAATTATTGCATTAAATGTAAATGGCCAACCAAAAGACATAGAATGGCAGAATGGATAAAAAGACCAGTCTATAAGCTGCCTATAAGAGACTCACCTCAGACTTAAAGACACATATGGACTGAATGTGAAAGGATGGGAAAACATTCACTAAGTGAATGGAATTGAAAAAGAAGCCAGGAAAGCAATACTTCTATCAAAATGACTTTAAAACAAAGATGTGAAGAATCAATGAAACAAGATGGGATTGGGAGGGAGACAAGCCATAAGTGACTCTTAATCTCACAAAACAAACTGAGGGTTGCTGCGGGGAGGGGGGTTGGGAGATGGGGGGTGGGGTTATGGACATTGGGGAGGGTATGTGCTTTGGTGAGTGCTGTGAAGTGTGTAAACCTGGTGATTCACAGACCTGTACCCCTGGGGATAAAAATATATGTTTATAAAAAATAAAAAGTTAAAAAAAAATAAAATAAAACAAAGATTGTAACAAGAGACAAGAAGGGTATTACATAATGATAAAAGATCAATCCAACAAGAGAATACAACAATTATAAATATTTACTCACCCAACACCCAACACTGTAGCACTTAAATACCTAAAGCAAATATTAATAGGCATAAAGAGAAAACCTGACGGTAATACAGTAATAGGGGACTTTGACACTGTAATTACATGGATAGATCATCCAAAAGAAAATCAATAAGGAAATAATGTCTTTGATTGCCACATTTGACCAAATGAACATAACAGATATATACAGAATATTCCATCCAAAAACAACAGAATACACATTCTTTTCAAGTGTACATGGAACATTCTCCAAAACAGATCACATATTAGGCCATGAAACAAGTCCCAATAAATGTAAAAAGATTGAAATCATATCATGCATCTTTCCAACCACAATGGTATGAAACTAGAAATAAATCACAAGAAAAAACTGGGGGAAACTTCACAAACATGTGGAGACTAAACAAAATGATACTAAACAACCAGCGCGTTAATTAACCAATCAAAGAAGCAAGAAAAAAATACATGGAGCCAAATGAAAATGAAAACACAATGGTCCAAAATCTCTGGCACACAGTGAAAGCAGTTCTAAGAGGGAAGTATATAGCAATACAGACTATCACAAAAACAAAAAATTCAAATAAACAATCTAACTTTATGCTTGAAGAAACTAGAAGAAGAGGAACAAAGAACAAGGTGAATAGAAGAAAGGAAGTAATAAAGATCACAGCAGAAATAAATGACACAGATAGAAGAAGAAGGAGAAGGAGAGGGAGAAAGAGAAGGGGAGAGAAGGAGGAGGGAAAAGGGAAAAAAGAAATTAAAATAAATGAAACCAAGAGCTGGTTCTTCAAGAAGTTAAATGAAATTGACAAATCTTTAGCCAGTGTCATCAAGAAAAAAGATAAAAGACCCAAATAAATAAAATCAGAAATGAGATATAAGTAACAATACCACAGAAATACAAAGGATTATAAGAGAATACAATAAAAAATTATATGCCAACAAACTGGACAGAAGAAATGGGCAAATTCCTAAAACATGTAATCTTCCAAAACTGAACCAGGAGGAAATAAAAAACATGAATAGACTGATTATAAGTAAACAGATTAAACTGGCAATTTAAAAATTACCAAAAAATAAAAGTCCAGGATCAGAAAGATTCACAAATGAATTCTACCAGTCATTTAAAGAAGAGTTGGGGTGCCTGAGTGGCTGACTCAGTTAAGCCACAGCTAACAACATCCTCAAGGTGAAAAACTGAGAAGTTTTCCTCTAGGGTCAGGAGCAACATTTTTCTAGGTATGTCTCCTAAGGCAAGAAACAAAAGCAAAAATAAACTATTGGGACTACATCAAAATAAAAAAGGTTTTGCATAGCAAAAGAAACCATCAACAAACAAAAGACAACCTAATGAATGGGGGATATTTGCAAATGATATATCCAATGAGGGTTAATATCTGAAACACATAAAGAACTCATACACCACCACCAAACAACACTACTGTTTTTAAAAAATATTCAGATCAGAGCCTCTGAATAGACATTTTTCATTAAGATTTATTTATTTGGGGGCGCCTGGGTGGCTCAGTGGGTTAAAGCCTCTGCCTTTGGTTTCGGTCATGATCATGGGGTCCTGGGATTGAGTCCTGCATCAGGCTCTCTGCTCAGCAGGGTGCCTGCTTCCTTCTCTCTTTCTGCCTGCTTCTCTGCCTAGTTGTGATCTCTGTCTCTCAAATAAATAAATAAAATCTTAAAAAAAAAAAAAGATTTATTTATTCATTTGTTTGTTACTGTTTATCAAGGACTGTGGATGTTCACAGACCTAACAAATGGTAGCGCATGTCCTAGTTGAGGTTCTGGGTGTGGCATCTTCACCAAATCAGCAAATAAGCATAGCCCTCATCCTGGTGTATGACTCTTCATCTAGTAAATGTTTTTTTGACATCTCTACCAGCTAAACAACAAGATGTAGTTTGCTTTCAAGGGTTAAGGATAGCAGAATACTGAGCCACCCACTGTCTATGTCAACTTACTTCGTCTCTGTTATAATGTGGTTTAGAGGAAACTCAAACATCTTGATACTCCAGAGCACTTTATTCTACTGCATTCCTTTAATGCAATTACACTAAGGGACCTGGTGAGCAGGAACTCACAAGTACCCACGTGGCTTCCTAAGACGTACATGTGCTGAAGGGTAAGAGATCTCAAGGATCTGTCACTGGTGAAGTTTGTGGGTATCCAGGCATCTTAGGTATATCGGGAATATCCCTTCTAAACGGAGAAATAAGTTTCTGTATCTTGTGTGCCCACCACAAAGAATGAGCACAACATGTCACGAGTCTTTGGACATGGGAGGCTGCATATATAACATATGGGGGTATTGGGGTTACCATTTGTTCCAGATCTTGTATAAGGCTGCTGGATTTGGAGCTTGGAGCAAGAAAATCAGCAAAGGCTAAAGGCTCTTGGCAAGTCTCCACTGTTCACACTAATGACCTATTAGATCCAATGGTATTAAGCATTTGTTTCAGAGATACTGTATGGAGCTTTGGGCAAACTCACAGTATAGGCCCTTAGGTGTTTGGAAACCCTTGAATACCTATTCTCTACTTGAAAAACACCTTTTAGCTTGTTATTTGGCCTGGCAAAAACTGCATGTCCAACCTTTGAATATAAGTGAATATGTGACCCAGACTGCTCATTATGAACTGGGTGTTACAGTTTGCACCATAAATTGAGACATGTGCACACCATTCCGGTATAAAGTAAAAATGGTGTATGTGAGATAGGGTCCAGGAGAGTCAGAAGGCAAAATAAATCACATGAACAAGTGGCTGAATCCATGCACAGACTCCCATGGCAGCTGCTCTTACTGCTTTCCTGCGTTTTCTGCAGACTGCACCTACAGTCTCATGGGGGAATTCTCTATGACCAGCTGACGGGAGAGGAGAAGGAATGCACCTGGTTTATGAGCAGAGAGCATGTGGGCATTAAACATACATGGAGAGCTGTAATGTATTAGAACCTCACTTAAGGGTAGCAGTAAAAGACAATGATGAGAGAAAATTTTCTCAGTGGGCAGAACTTTGGGCATTCATCTGGTTATCTACTTCAGGTAGAAGGAGAAATCATCTGAAGAATTAATTTACATAAACTGTGTAGGTCAGTAGTTAAGGCTTTGTAACAGAAAAATAGGAAGATTGATGGCAAGGTCTAGGGGTGAGGTATGTGGATGGGCCCCGGGATGGACACAGGGTGGAAAGATATGTGTGTTCCATGTAGATGCCCATTAGAGAGTATCCCAATGGTGAAGAAATGCTTTCAACAACTAAATGGACAAGATTATTCCTTCTAAGGATGTCTGCCAGCCTCTTCTCCTAGCCGTTCATATGACTGGCCAATGGAAGTATATATCAAGTGGGCATGGTGGCAGTAATGGATGCTATACATGGACTCACCACCACGGCACACTCTCACCAAGGCTGATTCATCCACACTATGCAGTCCACGTGTAGCAGAGGCCATTGCTGAGTTCTATGACACCATTCATGATATTCAGGTCAGTCTCTTAGAACTGTGAAATGGCATCTGAAGGCTCACTTTTTTTTTTTTAATTTCTTTTCAGCTTAACAGTATTCATTGTTTTTGCACCACACCCAGTGCTCCATGCAATATGTGCTCTCCTTAATACCCACCACCTTGTTCCCCCAACTTCCCGCCCCCCGCCCCTTCAAAACCCTCAGATTGTTTTTCAGAGTCCATAGTCTCTCATGGTTCACCTCCCCTTCCAATTTCCCTCAATTCCCTTCTCCTCACCATCTCCCCTTGTCCTCCATGCTATTTGTTATGCTCCACAAATAAGTGAAACCATATGATAATTGACTCTCTCTGCTTGACTTATTTCACTCAGCATAATCTCTTCCAGTCCCGTCCATGTTGCTACGAAAGTTAGGTATTCATCCTTTCTGATAGAGGCATAATACTCCTTAGTGTATATGAACCACATCTTCCTTATCCATTCATCCGTTGAAGGGCATCTTGGTTGTTTCCACAGTTTGGCGTCTGTGGCCATTGCTGCTATAAACATTGGGGTACAGATGGCCTTTCTTTTCACTACATCTGTATCTTTGGGGTAAATACCCAGTAGTGCAATGGCAAGGTCATAGGGAAGCTCTATTTTTAATTTCTTGAGGAATCTCTACACTGTTCTCCAAAGTGGCTGCACCAACCTGCACTCCCACCAACAGTGCAGGAGGGTTCCCCTTTCTCCACATCCTCTCCAACACTTGTTTCCTGTCTTGCTAATTTTGGTCATTCTGACTGGTGTAAGGTGGTATCTCAATGTGGTTTTAATTTGAATCTCTCTGATGGCTAGTGATGATGAATATTTTTTAATGTGTCTGATAGCCATTTGTATGTCTTCATTGGAGAAGTGTCTGTTCATATCTTCTGCCCATTTTTTGATATGATTATCTCTGTGTGTATTGAGTTTGAGGAGTTCTTTATAGATGCTGGATATCAACCTTTTGTCTGTACTGTCATTTGCAAATATCTTCTCCCATTCTGTGGGTTGGAAGGCTCACTTTTGACACCATCAAGAGATAAATCCTATGAGGACAGAGTGTTATCTGCAGAATGGAGCGCCAATATAAGAAATAGATCTTCCCTAGTACTGAAATCACTTATGCAGGAGCCAAGGGCTAGAAGTAAAAATGGACTTTCCAATTATTATACCAAGTATTTGGGGCTTTTTTTTTTCTATCTATGTGACCTTGGTCTTACTGAACTTATAGTACTGGAGGGTGGAAATCATCCATTAGGGAATTAAATAAGAGTTCCATTGCATTAGAAATAGAAACTGCCAACTGGCAGTTTTAAGCTAATGAAGCAATAGACAGAGAAGAAGTTATTGTACTAGCTGGGATAATGATCTTGATTACCCAGGGGAAATGGAGTTACTGCTGTACAGAACATAGGTGGGGCTCCTAGCTACTTAGGATTTTATTACTCCAAAACCCTGGCAATACAATAAAGATAAGGCCACCAAAGGACTCAGCTCCTATAAGACCTACAGATTTGACTCAGATAACTAGGTTGAGAAGCTATCCACCTAATGTGCTTTGGGAAAACAAGGAAAATATGGAATGAGAATTGGAAGAAAGTCACTAGGGTGACAACTTGGGCCTACTAACCACCTACAGAAGCAGAGATTGGAGCAGCTTTGTCTTATAACAATTCTGTCTTTTCCCCATATCTCCTCTCACTCCTTTTATGAAGAATACTGCTGGTGGTTAACAATTTAGGTTATGAATGGTGATATGACCAAACTGACTGTGATGATATGGTAGCTGATTGGAACAGAAATTTTTCTCGTAGGCAAAGAATGAGAATGGATGCTGAGAAGCAAAAGATTGAAGTTTGCTGGACCCTTTCTGCTGCTCCTCTGGCTCCTTTCTCCACTATTCCTGTTACTCTCTGCGCACATCTTCGTTAGTGGACTTCTTCGCCTCCTGGTTGGGTTCTGTCAATGGGGGTGCAGAGGAGAGTGACGTTGTCCCTCCCCACCTTCACAAGGCTGCAGGTTGTCTTTATCGATTTCCTGAATTTCATTTGGCATTCTACACCTAATTACTTCCCGAGATTGGACGGTTACTCCATTAGACTGTAATGGAGTCCCTCTTTTAGTAGTCCATGGGTACTAAACTGCTTCTGGTTTGTTTCCTAAAACCTGTGGTTCAGTCGGTTAAGCATCTGACTTTGGCTCAGGTCATGATCCCAAGGTCCTGGGATCAAGTCCATATCTGGCTCCTTGTTCAGTGGGGAGACTGCTTTTCTCTCTGCCTCCTGCCCTCTCCCCCCCCCCCCC
>NC_081557.1:152078461-152118336 GCF_022355385.1 Mustela nigripes | reverse complement strand
TTTTTTTTTTTTTTTTTTTTTTTTTTTTTTTTTTTTTTTTGCAAAGACTTTATTGAGAGAGAATACAAGCTAGGAGGAGGAGCAGAGAAAGAGAGAAAGAGGGAGAAGCAGGCTTCCCACTGAACAGGGAGCCTGACATGGGCTCGATCCAGGACCCTGGAATCATGACCTGAACCAAAGGCCGACGCTTAACTGACTGAGTTACCCAGGCAACCTGGCAAATAGTTTATTTAAAAAATTCTCCTTAAATTTCCTCTCTGAGTGCGGTCAGATTCACATACATTTCATTTGATCTTTACAATTATTCTGTGATATAGATCAGGTAGATCCTGTTGCTTCCATGTTTGGAATGTTCCAGTGGCTTTTCATTAGACTTGGAATAAAACCCAAATAGCATGGTTTGAAAAGCCATACTTGATCTGGTTTTTGCTCCTTCTCCAAGCTGATCTCTTACCTCTACCCAGAATCCCCACCCATTGCATTCAGCCAGTTTAAGACCTCTCACTGCTCTTTCTCCTGAGATCCCATCATAAAGATCTGCCTGCCTATAATTCAAATTTCAGCTTATATAACACCTCTTCAGAGAGTCTCTCCCTTGCCTTTCTCATTCAATACAAGTAGTCATCCCAATACTATCACATCATCCTATATTAATTATTTTCACATAACTTATCACTTACTGATATTTCCTTGTTTATTTTTATACCTATAAAATCTTTCTTTCCCTACTTCCGTCCCTCCTTCCCTCCCTCCTAGAATGTAAATTTTCTGATAATTGGCTTTTAATATTTGTTGATATTGAATAAAAAGCAGGATTAACTCCATTGTTATCAATAAAGAAGCTCAGAGGTTTTAAGTTCCTCAAGATCTCACAATAATTAAGGGCAGAATGAGCATCTGTGACCTCTGATATCCATATACTGGGGACCATTCTCCATCTGGTTTACTGAATATTAATGGGGCACCTGGCTGGCTCAGTCAGTAGAGCATGTGACTTAGTCTTGGGGTTGTGAGTTTGAGCTCCTCATGGGGTATAGAGATTACTTAAAAATGAAATCTGAAAAACAAACAAAATATCGTGGGAGATAGAATGGCATGAGGGGAGGGGTAGTGAGTACAGCTTGAATTTTTGTCAGACACAAAACTCATGGAAAAATAATGTTGGGTCTCCTAACTTCTTAACCCATTTCCGGTTTGGAAATCAATTATTTCCTGATATTACATTACCATTCCCCAACTCCCAGCCCCCAGAATTCCACTGAGCAATTCAGGAAGATGTTGGAAGTGTTTCATGATTGAGTGGCCAAAATAACTTTGTTAAATGCTGAGTTAAGCATGTCTCTTTATTGTAGGAATTCCCAGAGCACTTAAAATGTACATTGTAAGTTTCCAGGAGGCAGATGTACTATGCAAAGCTACCTAAATTGATTAGGATAGAAAATACTTTTTTGAGAATTTTATTAACATCTCATAGAATGCATATTTCCTGGAACACAGTGGGTGAATATTTAATTAAGTCCTTAGTAATAGGCATCATGTTACCAGAACAATTTTATTACAATGATAAATTTATTAATGGATTCTTTTGTGTGTGGGAAAGGAAGAGTAAGTGTGTTTGTATTGGCATCTTCTGAATTTGTGCTTATATATGGCTTATTCAGTTCTGTGAAAGTCTTATTCTTTTCTTCCAGTATGAGGCTGCCAATTTTTTATTTCTCTGGTCAAACCACATATTATTTCTGACAGCCTATTCTGGTAGAAGCATTGAAACAATTTAAGCCTATTACAGTGTCTTCCATCCAGGTCCAGACAATTTTTAAAGAAGTCTGATAGTTGTAACTTCCCCCTACAGTGCACTGCTATAGTGGGTAGCCCATTTTGCTATAATAAGAATGATATAAAAACATGAGTAATACAGATGTTTCAATGAGAAAAAGGAACTTAGCACTAGGATATAGAAGAGTAGCAATAATAAAATTATTTTTCCCGGGGCACCTGGGTGGCTCAGTGGTTAAAGCCTCTGCCTTTGGCTCAGGTCATGATCCCAGGATTCTGGGATCGAGCCCTGCATCAGGCTGTCTGCTCAGCGGGGTGCCTGCTTCCCCCTCTATCTCTGCCTGCCTCTCTACCTGCTTGTGATATCTCTCTCTGTCAAATAAATAAATAAAATCTTTAAAAAAATTATTTTTCCCACAGAAATTTCAATAAAGTGTTTTCCAAACTATAACATTTTTTTAAATTAATTTTTTATTTTTTTATAAACATATATTTTTATCCCCAGGGGTACAGGTCTGTGAATCACCAGGTTTACACACTTCACAGCACTCACCAAAGCACATACCCTCCCCAATGTCCATAATCCCACCCCCTTCTCCCAAACCCCCTCCCCCCAGCAACCCTCAGTTTGTTTTGTGAGATTAAGAGTCACTTATGGTTTGTCTCCCTCCCAATCCCATCTTGTTTCATTGATTCTTCTCCTACCCACTTAAGCCTCCATGTTGCATCACCACTTCCTCATATCAGGGAGATCATATGATAGTTGTCTTTCTCTGCTTGACTTATTTCGCTAAGCATGATACGCTCTAGTTCCATCCATGTTGTCGCAAATGGCAAGATTTCATTTCTTTTGATGGCTGCATAGTATTCCATTGTGTATATATACCACATCTTCTTGATCCATTCATCTGTTGATGGACATCTAGGTTCTTTCCATAATTTGGCTATTGTGGACATTGCTGCTATAAACATTCGGGTGCACGTGCCCCTTTGAATCACTACGTTTGTACATTTTATTACATGCTAAAACAAATTAGATTATTGAAACCAACAGAAACAGACTTAGCAACATCCTCTTACATTTTCATTAATATAGTTAGCAGCTGTTCAGTGTCCTATATTACCTCTAGCTTTGCCTCACTCTTGTGCTTGCTGCATGCTTTATAATCACTACCAACTCGAAATAAAAGAATAAAAAGCAAATACATGGATAAAGAACAGGTGAGGAACTGAGTAGCATGACACTTGCATAGTTCTTTGTATTTGAACCCCATTGCCAGCCAGAGATCTCTGTCACCTTTAATACTCAAGAAAGACTTCCCTGAGAACACTTACTGTGATGAGCACTGAGTAATGCAATAGAATTGTATCATTATATTGTATGCCTGAAACTAATATAAACTCTATGCTGATTATTCTTCAATTAAAGAAAGATTTTTTAAAAGCCTGCCCTGAGGATATTCAAAATACTCCCCAAGATTTTTGTGAGTTCTCAGGGCCTCTGCTGTTTCTGCATGCTCTGTACCACAACAATGCAGATGTGAAATTTCATCCTTTTGTCAATTTATGCTACCTTCCTCCATATACACCCATGTCATTTGTGAGGATAGTAGATTTTACTACCAAAATGCAGGAGAGAGGAATCACATAATCTTTGAAGAACCATGCAACTTAAACTGCATTTTAGGTATTTCTATGTATATTTGTCTGTCTACTCCATCTAAGAAACTTTTACTTCTGGAAATGGCAGAATAATTCATTTGGACCAATCCATCCACTGAGAACAACTAGGTTATCTGAACAAAATCTCAAAAAAATATATATATATAGCAGCTTGCAGGCATCAGAGAGCTTAAATAGCGGTGAAGAACTAAAATACTGTTTAGAGATTCTTCTTCTAGGGGGAGATTTGCTGATTCCTTAAGAGGCAATTGAGAAAGATTCCGAGCAGCACTTTTGACACCATTACAGAGCTAAGGGGTACAAAACTAAATCTGGCTCCTGCTAAATGAGAGGAAAACTCGTGTTTTTTTGATGAGATTCAATTAGAATCTACTCGCCTGTTTTGTAATTAAGAAATTAACTTTGAAATTACTTATGGTTAGAGAAGGAATCACATTTGAAATTAGAGACTATTTTGACTGAATGAATGCATAGTAAAAAAAACTATGCATGTAAACTTGTGAGATGCCTAAACCTAAGATCTAAAACTATAAAATTCCTAAAAGAAACCATGGAAGGAAAGTTTTATAACATTGCTCTGGCAATGATTTCTTGGCTATGACACCAAAAGTACAGGTGACAAAAGCAAAAGCAGATAATGAAACTACATCAAACTGAAAAGCTACTGCACAGCAAAAGAAATGATCAGCAGATTGAAAGGCAAGCTGTGGAATGGGAGAAGGTATTTGGAATCCATACATCTGATGAGGAGTTAATAATGAGAGAATATAAAGAACTCCTAAATCGACAATAAAGAATCAAATAACCTGATTAAAATATGCTTCTAAGACCTGAAAGGACATTTCCCCAAAGAAGATATACAAATGGGCATATGTGCATATGAAAAGATTCACAATGTCACTAATTAATAGGGAAGTGCCAACCAAAACCACGATGAGACATTACCTTATACCTATTAGGATGGCCGCTATTAAATATAACATACACACTAAAAAATAAGTGCTGGTAAGTATGAGGAGAGATTGGAATCTCTGTGCACTGATGATGGGACTGTAAAATGGTACAGCTTCTATGGTAAACAATATGGAGGTTGAGGAAAAAATAAAATAGAATTACTGTATGATCCAGCAATCTAACTTCTTGGTGTATATATAAAAGAATTAAAAAACAGGATCTCGAGATAATGTCACACTGTGTTCATTACAGCATTATTGACTATAGCCAACAGGTATATGCAACTTAAATGGCCATTAATGGCTGAATGGATAAAGAAAATGTGGTATAAACACCCACTGAAATATTATGCAGCCTTAAAAAAGGAAATCCTGTCACACTTTACAACACTGATGGACCTGAGGACATTATGCGAAGTAAAATAAACCAGGCACAAAAAGTCAAATACTATATGGTTCTATTTTAGAGGTATCTAAGGTAGTCAAACTCAAAGAAACAGAAAGTAGAAGGTGGTTATCCTTTTGGAATATCTATATATATCAAATCATTCTATTATACACTTTAAATTTTTTATAGTTTTAAAAATTTTATTTTTAAACAAAACTATTTTGAAGCTTTTAGTGGTATTTATGAGTGTCAAATATTTTGCACTGAAAGGAATTGACATTATAATAATACATTTTTAAATTGTGTAGGTGTCACACCTACAATGTTAGACTTTGTAAAATACACATTGCACAATGTTAAAATACACATAGACCCAATGTTAGACTTTGCAAAATACACATTGCACATAAAAAGAAAATGATAATAATTGGGCAAAATTCTAATCTATTAATATAACCATCTCCAAATCAACATTATCAGATTTACTTAGATTGTTCTGTACATCTTAAATTTATACAGTGTTATATGTCAATTATATCTCAATAGAGCTGGGGAAAAAAGAAAATTTACTCTTAAAAAAAAAGAATATGGTTACCAGAGACAAGAGGGGAAAAAAGTGAGTTGCTGTTTAATAGGTGCAGATTTTCACTTTTGCAAGATGAGAAAGTTCTAGAAATCTATTGCACAACAATATACATATAGCTAACACTACTGTTCTGAACACTTAAACATGGTTAACATGGTAAATTCAATGTTATGTGTTTTTTACCAAAATTAAAAAAAAATCCTGTGGGGTGCAGCTAAAGCTATGGCTTACATAGAAATTTACAGCATGGAATGTATATACTAAAAAAGAATAAAGACTGAAATTTAATAATCTAAGCATCCATCTCAAGAAATTAGAAAAGAGACAGTAAAAACAAAACAAAACAAAACAAATAACAAACATAAAACCCCAAGTAAAATAAAAGAAAGTAATGAAAAGACCATGAATTAATGAGATTATTTAGAAAACCATAAAGAGGTGTCACAAAGGCCAACAGTTTGGAAAAGACTAATAAAATTAATAAACCTCTAGAAAGACTGATGAAAAAGATAATAGAAATAATCAATATAGGAATAGAGGTTCACCAAAGAGGTGAAAGACCTCACTCTGAAAACTTTGATCTATGTGTCTATTTTTGTACCAGTAGCATACTGTTTTGATTAATACAGCTTTATAATATAATTTGAAGTACAGAATTGGGATGCCTCCAGCTCTGCTTTTCTTTCTCAAGATTGGTTGGGTCATTCAGGATCTTTTTTGGTTTCTTCAGGATTGTCTGTTCTAATTCTGTGAAGAATGCTATTGGTATTTTGATGGGGATAGCATGTAATGTGTAGCTTGCTTTGGGTAGAATGGACATTTTAGGTATTTATTAATTTATTTGTTTATTTGACAGACAGAGATCACAAGAAGGCAGAGAGGCAGGCAGAGGGAGAGGGAGAAGCAGGCTCCCCGCTGAGCGGAAATCCCTACTAGGGGCTCCATCACAGGACTCCAGGATCACAACCTGAGCCAAAGGCAGAGGCTTTAACCCACTGAGCCACCCAGTTGCTTCAGTATGGACATTTTAACAATATCTGTTCTTCCAATCCATGAGCATGAATTGTCTTTCCGTTTCTTTGTGTCACCTTTAATTCTTTCATCAGTGTTTTAGAGTTTGTTTGGCTCATTCCTAGGTATCTTATGGTTCTTGGTGCAATTATAAATGGGACTTTTTTTTTCTTAATTTCTCTTTCTGCTGCTTCTTTATTGGTGTATAGAAATGCAATAAATTTCTGTACATTGATTTTGTGTTGAGGGAGTTTACTGAGTCCATGTGTCAGCTATAGCAGATTTTTGGTGGAATCTTGTGGATTTTCTGTATATGGTACCATGTTACTGGCAAGTAATGAAAGTTTAACTTTTTCCTTACTGATTTGGATATCTTTTATTTCTTTTATTGTCAGATTGCTACGGTTAGGACTTCCAGTACTATGTTGAATAAAAGCGGTGAGAATGGACATCCTTGTCTTGTTCCTGAACTTAGGGGGAAAGCTCTCACGTTTTCCTTATTAAGGGCAATGTTAGCTGTGGGTTTGTCATATATGGCCTTTATTAGATTGAGGTATGTTCCCTCTAAACCTTCTTTGTTGAAGGTTTTTACAGTGAACAGATGTCAAAATTTTGTTAAATGCTTTTTCTCTGTTGAAATGATCATATGATTTCTATCTTTCATTTTGTTACTATGGTGTATTATGTTGATTGATTTGTGAATATTAATGCCCTTGCAGGGGCTCCTGGGTGGCTCAGTGGGTTAAAGCCTCTGCCTTTGGCTCAGGTCATGATCCCAGAGTCTGGGGATCGAGCCCCGCATCAGGCTTTCTGTTCTGCAGGGAGCCTGCTTTTAATGCCCTTGCAGCCCAGGAGTATCCCACTTGATCGTGGTGAATGATTTTTTCTTTTTTCTTTTTTTGGCTGTATCTTGAACACAGTTTGCCAGTATTTTGTTGAGGATTTTTGCATCTCTGTTCATTAGGGATATTGGCCTATAGTTCTCTTTTTTTAGTGGTGTCTTTACCTGGTTTTGGTATCAGGCTAATGCTGGCTTCATAGAACGAATTTGGATACTTTCCTTCTTCTATTTTTTTGGGATAGTTTGAGAAGAATAGGTATTAATTCTTCCTTAAATATTTGGTAGATTTCACCTGTGAAGCCATCTGGTCCTGGACTTCTATTTGTTGGGAGTTTTTAGATTATTAATTTAATTTTATTACTAGCAATTGGTCTGTTCAAATTCTCTATTTCTTCCTGATTCAGTTTCAGAATATTGTATGTTCTTGGAATTTATTCTTTTTTCCAGGCTGACCAATTTATTGGCATGTAATTTTTCTCAGCATTCTCTTATAATCCTTTGTATTTCTTATCCTATTGGTTGTTACTTCTCCTTCATTTTTAATTTTATTTATTTGGGTATTCTCTTTCTCCTTGATGAGTCTGCCTAAAGGTTCTATCAGTTTTGTTTATGTTCTGAAAGAATCAGCTGTCACTTTCATTGATCTTTTTAAAAATTTTTTTAGTCTCCATTTCATTTATTTTAAGTATCTTTTGATACATAAGTTCTCCCAGCTTTTTTGCCCCTCCCCATGTACCCCTTGTAACTCTAGCCCTGAAATTTATTTGTTGAAAAAACTGGTCCAGTAGGTTAACAACCTGGATTTTGCTAATTGAATCCCTGTGGTGTCTTATTAGTCCTCCACTTCTATACTTCCTGTAAATTGAGAGTTAAAGCCTTGATCGGTTTCTGTTGTTTAAGGCACCCAAGTGTGTGGTATTTTTGTTACCACAGCCCTAGGAAACCGATACACTCAGTATATGAGTGCTCTATAGGAAATGCTAGGGGGATTACTGCTTTCAGCCTCAAGTGAAGTATTTGAGACCAAAATGACTTAAAAATTAGGAGTGGGTATAAGTAGTTCCAGGGTTTTTCAGTGTCTTGATGATGCCATCAAGGACCCAGCCTCGTTTCTACTTTCTTTAACTGTCTGCACTGTGATAGCAACGAGTCTCTTCATGGTTATAAAATGGCAGCATTTGCTCCAAGTGTTATATCCTTATATGACAAAGTGCAAACGTGGAAAAGGATGGCGTGGTGTTCTACTTAGGGCTATCTCAACAAAGTCTCCCTTTGTTTCATTGGTCAGAACCAGGTCACGTCGCCATTCTTAGCTGCAAGGAAGACTGGGGGAGTGAGAACAGTTTATTCTCTACAGCACCCATTTCCAGGAAATAACATAGCTTATACACACTGGTAAGTAGGAGAATAATGTCAGTACAATGTGGAAGTTGTGATGCTATAGCAAAGGAATAGTATATAGTAATTTAACAGGAGAAAACTAATTATCTTCAATAAGAAAGGTAAAAGTCTTTAGTCATAGAGACAGGAACACTTTTAACAAGAAAATTGAAAATAAGTGCCTGCACTTAGAGATCCCTCCCCCAGAGAGGTATCTCCTATGTTCCAGCTGTAGATGGCTCTAAGCTTGTGGTGGTTTCCACTGCTACATTCATTTTATCAGCAGTCTCACTGGCTCAGAATTCCACAATGTTTCCCATGTTATTTTTTCTTTTTTATAGTAATTTTTTAATTGCAGTATACATATATAGAGAAAAATGCACAAACCATAAGTGATTAGTACATGTTGTTTTAATACATTTTTATTATATCTTGAGTAGCTCCAGTTATACTGAGCACCCTGTTACTTTTAGAGTCTAATCTTACGGAAAACAAGGATTTCCAGTAATGATGTCATAGCAAAAGAAGCTGAACCTGACATTTTCAGCCTCTGTCTGAAACAGGGCTCCGCCAGCTGGAAGAAAGGGGAGGCATTGATTTTGGGGTAGGAGATAGCAATATCTGTCCCATAGCACATATGAACCTAATTAACTTTGCCGCTACAGGTTTAATGTTTAACATAATGGGAACAATTCAGAAAAAGTATAAATTACTACACTGAAATGTGAGACAATAAAAATTAATTGAGATTAATTCAATTGAGATTGTCTCTCATATGCAATTTGTATTGTGACTAATAGGTTTGTTTGTGTAAGAGGCTTGTGGAGGCTTTGTGTTTCCTCCCTGACATCATGTGGGTGTGTGAGAAAGTAAAGAGTGGCTAGTCAACCAGGTTAGCAAAGCACTTTTGCCTATAGATGCAGATCTTTGAGCAGCCCCGGACTATAGAAGCTGTTTGGAAATGTGGACATGGGTATCTACTGACCAATGATAACACATTCTAGGGCAATTTTTAGAGTGCGGGATAACTGCTAATACCCAGGCAGGCTACAAACTTCCAGAAGTACTTTTCTTTGCAGAAAACAACATATTGATGAACTAGGCCAGACTGGGAAACATGAGTCACACAATCGCTTCCATCTGACCTGCTCCTGTGCACTAGAAGAATGATTGTTAAGTTCTTCACAGGCACTTCTCCACATAACAGCGGACTGGGAGGAGGAGAGAAAGATCGTCAATCAGCTTTCAAATAGCAAAATACCTTTCACATCTTCCTAACTAGGAGTCACCTAGATTTTTCTTAAATATCACCAATGACAGCTAATGCACTCTGTATAGAATCTATAGTATGTAGTTAAAGAGAATGGATTCTCGAGTCAGACTGCCTGGTTTCAAATCTATTATTCTACTCAACCAAATATCTGAACTTGACCAAATTATTCAGTTTCTTCCTTAGCAAAATGGATGCAAGAGTAATATGGAGTATAAGGTTATTGAGATAAAGATATATATCTATATCTACATCCATCTATCTACTATCATCTATCTATCACCACACAGGTGTTAGGCTTATATTTTTATTACTATTACTGCAATTATTATTATTATTATTAAGAGCTGGATTCTTACCTTCCTAGTCTCTCTCTTGTCCTAGGATATGGGTGTTCTTTAGCTCTGTTAATCAGACCCACCCATGCCAGAATTTTATTAAAAAAAGAAAAAAAAAAAACAGCCAGTGAAACAAGAAAAGGGACTCCATTCTGCGAAGGCACTGGCAACTTTAGCCCATCTATAGACACACTAACAGCAGTGGTTCTAGCAAGAGTTCCCAGTGCTTGGGATTAAACTCTTGGGTCCCATTGTGCTGGCAGGGGTGTCTCCAGTGGGCTGAGTCTTAATGTGATTTGGGGTTGTGTCTCTGACTACAAGCCTCCAAATCTAGTTCTCAAGTCTTTCTGAAAATGTAGTGAGTTAGCTAAAATCACTTAGTAAATTAATTTTTTCTGCTTAAACTAGCCACAGTTGGCTTCTGTTGTTTGCAGTTGAGGACATTGAGTAATAGAATTAAAAATGAAGAAGAGCAAATTTAGGAGATGGAGAGAGACCAGGTGTTTGTGACATCGTACGGATTCTTAGATCCAGTATAATTGAAAGCCAAAACTCCCCTTGATTTTTCAGTTGTAGGAACCAATGAATTCTTTTCTTTAAGCCAATTTGGGCTGAGTTTTTGAAATTCCACCTGTTACAATATTGTATTCTTCTTCTCTGTTCTTTTTTTTTTTTTTAAGATTTTATTTATTTATTTGACAGAGAGATATCACAAGCAGATGGAGAGGCAGGCAGAGAGAGAGAGAGAGAGAGAGGGAAGCAGGCTCCCTGCTCAGCAGAGAGCCCGATATGGGACTCGATCCCAGGACCCTGAGATCATGACCTGAGCCGAAGGCAGCGGCTTAACCCACTGAGCCACCCAGGCGCCCTCTTCTTCTCTGTTCTTATGTCCTTTATCTTTTTATTCATTTGTGATAAAATTTAAAATAAATAATACTTTTATTTATTAAAATAAATAATAGTTAAAAAAAAAAAAACCCAACCTATATAATCCTCATGGAGGCTGTTCATTACTGTGATCCCAAGTTCTATGAACAGGACCAGGCCATGTTTTCCCTTTAATATCAGTTGAAGTCAGGAAAGAATTTGACACTGTGACTTTCATTTTTCTTCCCTATAAATTCTTCAGTTGTTTTGGCTTTTATTTTCTTTGTAACATTAACTCATAAGAAGTAAAATAAAGGGGAGCCTGGGTGGCTCAGTGGGTTAAGCCTCTGCCTTCGGCTCAGGTCATGATCTCAGGGTCCTGGGATCGAGTCCCGCTCGGGCTCTCTGCTCAGCAGGAAGCCTGCTTCTCTCTCTCTCTCTCTCCCTGCCTTTCTGTCTACTTGTGATCTCTCTCTGTCAAATAAATAAATAAAATCTTTAAAAAAGAAAAAAAGAAGTAAAATAAAATGCATTAATTTTCTATCTGATTTCTGGGTTCTGTTAACTTAAAAACACACTTGACACTTATTATTGATGTTTAAACATTAAGAACTCATACAGCTGCACACACTTTTATAACAATCCACCTACACTGCATTGTAAAAAACAGAAAGTGCACATCTATTCAAATTGATGGTCTCCTCCCAGTGAAAGTGTTTCTAGACTACAGAGTATAATTTGCTGAAATGTTTGACATCAGGGTTCTTTTTTTGTCATTATAATTTTTGGCACATGCATTTTACAGAAATGTTGGTCAAGGGATGCTGCTCCCTTCTTCCCAAAGTTATTGCTTCTCAAATGTTTGTGAAACACAGACATATACCTTTAAAAAGCTTTTATGGAACAGGATTATGTGGGTCAATGAGTTTACTCACTGGCATGTGATTTGGATTTTCATCAAACCAGTCAATCAAGATGAAACCAAAATGAAAATGTCAACTTATTTGAGTGGATACAACTGTGTTATTTAGAAAAATTTAAGAGCATGTGGACATAACATACTGACACAAACATAATATTAGACTTCTTTTTATTCTTTAGGCTTAAAAATGTAGTTGATTCTTATGATTACAAAAAAGTAAATATATGAACTTTGTTAAACTTCAGGCTAACAACTTCAGGAAAATTCAAAAGGAAAAAAGTATTCATGATATCACCAACAGATATAACTAATATTTTGGAATAGTGTATTTAAATCTTCTAACTGGGCATAGATTTTTTTAAAAATATATTTTTTCTTTTTTTGAGATAATTGCCTCTATATAATTTGGTACAATGCTTTTTTATTAACCTCATTACAAAATAACTTAAAAACATTGATTTTGCATCATCTGCAATTTTTTTATTATGTTATGTTAGTCACCATACAGCACATCATTAGTTTTTGATGTAGTGTTATCATCTGCAATTTTGATAAAATTACTGCATTTCCAGACACTAACTTTGCTTTCAAATATGGGAAGGTACAAAATTATTGAACTATAATCCTAGTTTATAATCATTACAGATATAAAGTCTTAGTTTTTACAGTCTTATTCTGTATTTGGTAATGTCAGGTTTAAAAAATATAAATAATCTTATTTATTTTTCTCAATTACCTTGAACAGTATGTAAAAGAATGAGCGGTAGCTTGACTGACATGGAGCTGGGTCCAAGGGAGTAAGATTGAATGTGTACCATAGGAAGTCAGGAAACCTGACCAAGCAAATGAATCAGCTCTGTGAATGTGAGAAGCATTTCTTTGTGTGAATTTTGCTAGGCTTTGGTGCCTAGTTGTTTGATCAAATGCCAGTCTAGATGTTGCTGTAAAGGTATTTTTAGATGTAATTAACATTTATACTCAGTTGACTCTAAATAAATCAAATTATCCTCTGCTTATATGTGGGTAGACTTTATCCAATCAGTTGGACTTCATCCAATCTGTGGAAAGTCTTAAGAGTTTTCCTGAAGAAGGAGAAATTTTGCCTCAAGACTGCAAGATGGTTATTTTGCCTGAGGTTTTTTTTTTTTTTTTTTTTTTTTTTTAAGATTTTATTTATTTATTTGCCAGAGAGAGAGTGAGAGCACAAGCCAGGAGATAGAGGGATAGGGAGAAGCAGGCTCCCTGCCAACGATATGGGACTTGATCCCAGGACCCTAGGATCACCACCTGAGTGCAAGGCAGCCGCTTAACTGACTGAGCTGCCCAGGCACCCCTTGCCTGAGTTTTAAGTCTTTTGACTCAAACCTGCTGCCCTATCCTATAGATTTTGGATTTGCTATTCCCTATAATCATATGAGCCAATGTCTTAAATCTCTCTCTCTCTATATATGTATAATATATAGTAGTTGTTTGTTCTGTCTTGTTTTTTAGTATACCAGACAAAATATAAAGTTGGCAACTTTAAACCAGTTATCCAATTTGGGAAATTTTTACTAGTTAACATAATTTAAAAATCAGGGGCCACCACCTTAGATAATACCTTCCAATTCTAAAATTGTAAATTCTAGCATAAGATATTAGGGATTCACCAAGTTAGAAAGAAATCAAAATGATAAAAAAGAACATGAAACATTATAAACACAAGAAATTCGTTGCTGATTTTTTAACCATTTTGTATTTTTTTAAAGAATATTTTATTTTATTTATTTGACAGAGAGAGAGAGAGAGAGATCACAAGTAGGCAGAGAGAAGGGGAAGCAGGCTCTCTGCTCAGCAGAGAGCCCAATGTGGGGCTCGATCCCAGGACCCCGGGATCATGACCTGAGCTGAAGGCAGAGGCTTAACCCACTGAGCCACCCAGGCACCCCCCATTTTGTACTCTTAATGTCACCCTGTATTCTATACATGATAGTGGCCAGTGACTGTGAGTTCCTAAAATGCAGTTTACCTGTTCTACTGGTGAACATCAAAGCCTCAATTCTTGGTAGAAGTTAACATTTATCGGACGTTGAGCCTTCAATTTTTTCATGGTTAGATAAAAGAAATTATTTGAACCAGCTTCACTATTACCAATTTTTTATTTTAGTCTGATGGAGCAAGATCACCAGAAAGCCAGGTCCTATGAAATGGAAAGGAGAGATGTGTCCTTTTCCTTTCAAGTAACTTAATGTCCCCATATATGGACAGCCCAAACAACTAAGAAAATCTGGTTTTCCCTGTATACCTAGTATTAAAATTCAGCCTTTGCAGCTCATTAGGTAGTGAAAACCAATCAGTAGTCCTTTGACAGCTGCCTTTTCAGTGGGCGTAAAGGTGAAATTATAAGTACAGTGATTTACTTGTAATCCAATAATACGTGTGCTGAAAGAGCTGTGCAACCAGAATTCAAATGGGGCCTGGAGTGGCTGCATTTGTGTAGATCAGCCACTTGTCCAGCATAACTCTTATGGATTATCCCTGATGTTCAGGGAAAATTCATTAATTCATTTAGATATAATAGTCTTCAGGAAAATCACTAAATCTCCCCCCATAACATGTTAAAGAAAAGATTTATAAGCTTCAAATAGAGTTTAAGATATTTTCCAACTAAAATATATCTAATTTTAACTATGGTGTTATATTTTGGGGGGTCTTCCAAATATTTCCCTCTAATTGCATTTGTGCTGAATTCTTCAATTTTGTTGATTTGATTGAATTCCATATAAAAGGCATTATCATTATAGACTTAGATACATATTGAAAAAATATAGTTGATTTTCATTTAAAAGTTCCACGTTTCATTTTCTCATTCATCAGAAATACCTCGTCTTCCTACTCAGCTTCTGTTTTAGCATGTGCGTAACATAAATAGGTTTTGATTTTCTATTTTCTTTTTTAAAAATACAGGCAATTGGCAGCACATGGATGGCACAGTCGGTTGAGCATCCCATGCTTGGTTTCGTCTCAGGTCATGATCTCAGGGTCGTGGGATCAAGCCCTGCACTGGGCTCCATGCTAAGCAGGGAGTCTGCTTGAGGATTCTCTCCCTCTCTCCCTCGTTCTCCGCCCTCTCTCTCTCACTAAAATAAATAAAATTTTTAAAAAATATATGGGCAATTGAATATAGGTTTTTAATTCTTTCTTGTCTCCATTTCCTTACTCACTCCAGGGTTTCCATCTCTATTGTTGTTCACAAGCATTCAGACATATCTGGTGTCAGGGTATAAATGTATTTATTACTCAGCAATAGAAATGACTTTTCTTTCAACAGGAACAATAGAATCAATGGCTCTGGCTAAATGAAGTCTTTGTCTGAATCTTCCTTTTTAACATTTATGTCAGTTACATATCCATGACCTCCAGCTAAGTTGCAGAGCACCTTTGAGCAAGAACACTTAAGTAGAAGTAAACACCGTTGGCTGGAGGTAATTAAGAGAGGTGATATCATATGTCATATGTCTAGTGTTCCAACTGCTGTGACGTTCATGATGTAAATTCCCAGACTGGTTCAATTTTATCAGCATTTGAGAGAGTAAAGAAATGTTTTAAGATGCACAGAAAATCTATCTTCAACCTGTTTTGTTTATGGCAAGGGGCATTCAAGAAACAGGCAAGACAAGCAAGTGGTGAAGCAGTCAGCTATAAATAGTAGAACCTGTGTTTATTTGAAAACAGTCTGTTCTGTAAAGAACTGTGGATATCTGGATTCTTCCAACCTTAACCTAAAATTTGCAGGTGCAGATGAAAAAAGAAAAGGAAAGAAAAGAAAAAAAACATACCCAAGATTACAAAGCGCATCATCCTGGTGTTTAGGGTTCTGTATTGGTTTTGTTCTAGTCACAAAATGGAAAATTTCTATTTTGCCTCCATTGTCTGCTTTTGCAGGGCAGCTCCACAGACTCCATTAATACCCATTCATTTAGGGACCAGTGGAAGGTATAAACAAGCCCTCCATCTCCAGGCTTACTGAGTACAACACACTCCCTTTATTTCTTCTATGAGGGGTAAAGTTTGTTTAGGATAAGCATGATGAGAGGATTTGAAAGCAGACATATGTGCATGTGCATTTTCCCCTCATCGAGGTTGAGTGAGCTCACCAGAGAAGAGAGGAGGTGACTGGGTGCCACTGAGGTTGTAATCTCTAGTCCTAGATCCTTCCCTGGGGGCTTCCATAGATGTCACAGCATTCGAAGGACCCTGCCTACTCAGCATTCTGGTCAGCAGTCTGCATTCATAGACCGGACAGTGTGTCTGTTTCCATGCCAGGCCAGCAGCAACAGCACTTGTATTCCTGCCCTGTGGGAGAGCACAGCGGAGTACCTCAGACCCTATAGACCTAGTGCGATGTAGTGGTTGCATCTGTTTTTGTAACCTTATGGAGGCCCTTGCATGTGGCATGCTGCTCAAGAAGGAGAGTTCTCACCCAAACCTGTTTTATTTTTTTTTAAGATTTTATTTATTTATTTGACAGAGGAATCACAAGTAGGCAGAGAGGCAGGTAGAGAGAGAGGAGGAAGCAGGCTCCCTGCTGAGCAGAGAGTCCGATGTGGGGCTCAATCCCAGGATCCTGGGACCATGACCTGAGCTGAAGGCAGAGGCTTTAATCCACTGAGCCACCCAGCCACCCAAACCTGTTTTAAAGGTATTCGATTTCTTAATTTCTTATCTTGAAAAGCATTGAAGTGCATACAATTTAAGTCCTGTCTGGGTATTTCTTGGATCCTCATTCTTTCACATCTCATACTCTTTGACAGTCTAGATTCTCACTTGCCCACTCCAAGTTCCTCTCTTGCTAGGCCTTTCCCTTCCTCTTGCCTCTTGGGTTCTGTAGTAGTCTCTGTTTTCCAAGTCTGCATTCCCCAAAAGTTTGGCAGAGATAGACGAACTCCAGAGGAAGTGGATGGAAAGTGGCCTGAGATTCAGAGTCAAGTGAGAAGCTGAATACTCCCTTGTGAATATTTGTTACCATACTTAGCTTATAATGCTAATACTTCCCATCACAAGTGCAGGTGTTTGGGCTGCTTTCTCTCTGTTGTTTGAGATGTTCTATCCATTTTCCATTTCCCCACTATCCTAGCACCCACCCATTGCCAAAGTATTTGTTGGTTGTGGTGGTTGTTAAGGTTACACCTTTTTTAGTTCTCCCATATCTCTGACCTCTCTCTATTTCACTTCACTGTTCTCTTGCTAATTTAGAATACCTCCTAGATTCAGGCCATATATCCTCTCCCCATATCCTGAATTTCCTGAACTCTGGGGAAGGGAGAAATAGATAAGACAAGGACAGAGCAGAGGTTAGGAACAAAATAAGGGAAGATGCACCAGTTTGGGCAGGAAAAGTTCAGCGTGCAAGGTGAGGCAGATGTAGATGTGAGGAGCAGGAGGTAATGTAGAGGGTTTGCCTCTAGGAAAGAAGATCATTTAAAAACTTCATCACAGGCTCCTGGAACAGTTCAAAGAGAAGGGTTCTAAAAACAACTTGAAGAATGGAAGCACCATTGGAATAATCCTACGGCCTTTCAAGGGCATTATTTTGAAGGTGACAAAACCATCTCAAGTTTTACCTTATACCATGTTTAGGAAAGAATCACTCTCATGACTTCATAGCCATGCCTCCTACATTCTGTGATATTGTCCTTAGCATCTCTGAAATAAAGTTTGGCCATCATCACTGATCATGCTGATGTGGCCACCTTTCTTTCTTTCTCTTTGAAACTGAGGTACTAGACAAGGGAGTAAGGCACTAATATACTTCCAAAATGTGCATCGTTTAGTAACTATCTGGGAAGCCTAAATGCTCTGTCATTTTGCTTTCTCATGGAGGCCACTGAGAGCTGTTTGTTGCCCTAACGCAAAAATTATGGGAAACTTCCAGCAAGAGTAAAGAGATTAGAAAAAATGAGCACTGGGTGTTAGATATAATGATGATTCCCTGAAACTAATAATACACCATATGTTAATTAAATAATTTTTTTAAAAAGAAAAAAAAAGAATAAAGAGGTTAAAATAGGCAACAAAGGGGCTTTCAGAGAAGGTTCTCAGGAATCTGAATAAATAAGCCTTCCTCTCTTCAGCCCTGCCTCTCTGTTTTCCTGATACAATAAGTCTATTTCTTACCCTTTGCTTTCACATCTGGTGCTACTGTTTTTCAGCTTCCTTTTAACCATCCCTACCCATCCATTATTTAAGGATCAGATCAAGTCCAAACTCTCCCAAGACTCTCTTTGCCCTCCAGATCACATTAATATTTATATTCTCCAATTTCCTAAGGAAAAATTTGGGTTCTTGCATCATTTGGAACTCACTAGTCCTGTAATGCTGTCATAGATGTTGGTTTTGTTTCTGTACCACACCACAAAGCTTTCTGAAAACTAGAATTATTATGCATCTTTTGTATTTTCTACCCATCTAAATATACACAAAGCATAATGAATCTTTGGTAAGTGCTAAGTACAGTTAATCAACAAGTAAATACCCAAAAGTTTAGGATAAAAGACTGTTCTCTGTGAGTAAAGTGTTAATAAAAGTCAAAGTCTTGGGACAACTGTTTAAAATCTGGAGAACGTTAAATATCTTATGGAATCCACTCAATGTATACATAGGTCAGGATATATTAATTATGATTATTTTTTAGAAATATGTTTTTCACACATGCTTCATGCTGAGGAATTGTTATACCAAATTATTGGTTAACCTGTACAAGAAAACAAATTTGATACCTGCAGAGAATTTGTGTGGTCAACCTCCCATAACATGACTGAATTTTTCTCATTTAAGTGGCAACTTCTACCAATGTTTTAGATCCATAGCTACCCCCATTTCTTAAGCTGTTAAAACATTGTGTTTACTCATAAAAATGATCAAATGCAACATTAATCAGCTTAATGAGTTAAATGCAAGCCTGGCCAAGATCTAGAATGCAACATTAACCACAACAGGATTGAGTCAACTCCAGAGTTAAACAGATAGATAAAAGCTATAGAGTTTGCATATATAAAGGGTTGAAAATGTTTCTTAGATCATTGGTTAAAAATATATCTGTGAGGGAGAGCAGGCAAAAAGGTTTGCTCCCCCTTTTTTTTATTTAAAGGTTAAAGCTGAAAGGGAGCTTCTGAAGCACTGTGTTCATTTTTGTTTTGGTAGGTGGAGTTCACTAACCAAAATGACAACAAACATTCGGAAATGGGACTTACTCTATGGCATCTGTTCAAACCTCCTAAAACCAGAGATGTTTTCCTGTCTGATGTATAAGCCAACCAAGCACAAATTAAAAGCAGATGCTCCGTAGTTCCCTGAGAATATTTACAGCTTAGAGTTTATACTTCCTGGTCACCTCTCTACAGCAGAACATCCTGAAGAGTGGTGGACATTTTGCAATAATGAATGCTCCATCATAGCAGAGTTCAACTTCTCTGTTTTGAAATTAGGTTACATATTTTCTTTCCTCAGTGGAAAAAATATCTTTGCAAAAGGAACTTGAAGCATTTTCCATACTACATATGTCCTAATCATGAACTCACAGAATTTGATGTGTTAACTAAAAATAAGGACAACTTTACTTTTAGGTACTGAACTCCCTCCCTTGGTAAACTTCATTTCAGTATAGCCTGTTTCTCAGAACAATAGGTTGAAATATGGAGAACAGCAACATGCATAGAAATAGAATGCAAAACATTAGGGTTTCCACTGAAAGATACAAATATGCCTTTGGATTTGTAAATCTCTGCAATCAGTATTTATTATGTGCAAGTGCACAGAGCATATATTATGGGGATTCAACGAAGAAGCACAATTGCTGCTCTTTGGCTTCATTGAACTTGACAGGATTGGGAAGAGAACGTTTCAGTGCATAAAAGTGGAAGTGAACAACAAGAAAATAATACAGCAGCTATTGCCTCTATGTATACAGAAAATGGTAATACAAGAGAGAGATTTTAACTTAGCCTGAAATTGTCATTCTTTAATACGAAATATGGTAAGAGCAATCTCGCTTAGGAACAGAGTATGGAAAATGGAAAAGGGAAATGTATTCATTTACTCGGAAAATATTACCCAATATTCTAAAATATTTTAAATCCAATATTCTAAAAGAAATAAGAGTAAGAGTAGTGACTATGAGAGGAATTAGAGCCCCCAGAGAGGTAATAAACAAGATGGAATTGGGAGGGAGACAAACCATAAGTGATTCTTAATCTCACAAAACAAACTGAGGGTTGCTGGGGGGAGGGGGTTTGGGAGAAGGGGGTGGGATTATGGACATTGGGGAGGGTATGTGCTTTGGTGAGTGCTGTGAAGTGTGTAAACCTGGTGATTCACCAGGTACAGACCTGTACCCCTGGGGATAAAAATACATGTTTATAAAAAATAAAAAATTAAAAAATGAATAAATAAAGGTACTACTAACTCCAAAAAAATAAAAAAATAAAAAAAAAAATAAAATGTGTCCGACCCCTTTGCTTCCGAAGCAATCTCAGAGTTCCCATTCTACAAAATAATTATTGTCCTCTGTCTCCTTGAAACTTCATTGTAAGTGGCACTTTATTCATTGGATGGGTTTCTTCTGACTCTCCTTTTCCTTCCTTAAACTCCACCTCCCTCCATGAAGTACTTCCTACCAAATAAAGGAGAGAGAGTAATGAGGCCTTCTCTACGCAGAAGTAACTGATTGAAATCAGCACGTCCTCAGCTTGCTTCACCCACCACAACACAAAATGCTCTTGCCGTTTGTCTTAAATACAGTATAAATGGGAGGGTATTTAGTTTGTGTGGTGTTCCTGTTTAGTTGTCTTTCTCCTTTTTCTGTCCGTGTAGTATTTCTATCCAAGACAACCATCAGTTCCAAACAACATTTAACACGGTTCTGTAAAGCAGATTAATGCTTCAGGCCATCACACATTCAGGTTAAGAATATAGTGCCTTAGACATTTAAAAAGGAAGTTTTATCTTAACATTTGTAAGTCATAACAGGGCTTATGGAGAAAATTTCCAACCCTTAAGTAAAATACACAGATGTCACCATTTTTTTAAAGATTTTATTTATTGATCTGACAGACAGAGATCACAGGGAGGCAGAGAGGCAGGCAGAGAGAGAGGAGGAAGCAGGCTCCCCACTGAGGAGAGAGCCCGATATGGGGCTTGATTTCAGGACTCTGGGATCATGACCTGAGCTAAAGGCAGAGGCTTTAACCCACTGAGCCACCCAGGTGCCCCCAGATGTCACCAGTTTAAAAAATGACGCATTTCAAATCTTTTCTCTTTACCAACTCATAATTGTTGAGGTGTTAAAAATGATTCGGCAGAAGTGAAAAATTTGGTAAGGTAGGAATACAGAGGGAGTAATGGAACCTAGAAGGGTTCTACGAGGGTAAATGTGATAGTAGGACCATAAAACCCCCTACAAATTACCTAGAGATTTCAGTGACCCCCAACACCTCCATTCCACAGCACTGAGATGCCTATTCTGTTTCTTCTCATCAGATAATTATGTTTTCTTGAAAGGCAGGGCAGTTGTTGCTCTTGAATCCCACTCATTTCTTGTTAGCTATAAACTATGCCCATAGAGTTTCACAGAAAGAATAGCCCCTGAGGTATCTGCCCCTTTTTTGTTTCATTGAATCTAAAACCGAAGAATTTCTTAACTGAACTTACTGTTCCACTGCATTAAATCTGTTGAAAGTTACTAGTAACAAATTCCTGCCAACCAAAAAATTAAACATTTTGCTCTTTGTGTTGAAATTGTATAGGCCCTGGGTTCAGTTTATAGATTTGTATCCAATTTTTGTTTCTTCTGAGCTATTTCATCATAGACAACTAACTTGTTCTTGCCTCAGTTTACTTATCTGTGAGATGGTAATAAAGTAATATAAAAAGGAATCATTATACTCACCATCAACACTAAACTCTAGCCTCTCTTGTTAACCTGTAACCTGTCTTTAGAAAATATGGATTACTCTGGGATACCTTGGATTGCTACTCATAGGGAGCATTATTTTCCTGAGATGATCAAGCTCTAAAGATAAAGTTGATAATGGGTCTCAAGACACACGGATGGCATCAGTGTGACTTGCTAGGTACCAGGTTCTGTCATCTGCACAATGGGTAGCCCAACTAGCAGGGAGAAACAAATCCTCTCATATACACCTATTCTGAATTCACCTTGGACATTGGTGACTCTGTTGTGTGGGCCCCCTAAAACTGTCGGCATGTTTCACTGACTATACTCTGTTCAAATCATTGGTACTTCTGGGTCCACTATTTGACCCCTACAGAATTTTTTTCTCTCATCTGGAATGATCCTTCTTAAAAAACACTGCTAGGGTAATTTTACTTTAATAATTTTCCTTGTCTCTCAAGACTTCAAATCCCCAAGAATAACAGTGTTCTGTTAAGAGGTTAGTAATAGTAATAGTAATTGTTAGGTTAGTAATAGTAGTTGTTACTGTATAATAATACCAGTACTCTAAGTAGCTGAGGTTAGTAATAGTAGTTGTTGCTGTATAATAATACCAGTACTCTAAGTAGCTGAGTTGTACATATCACTTACTGGGTGCCAGATACAGTGCTTTACATATATTTACTTTTTGAATCCTTCCGACAGCCCTCTGAAGAAGGTACTATTCTAATCACCATTTTACTGATGAGGAAGCTATGGCACAGTTTGGTTAGCAACATGCCCATGTCTTAGAGCTAGAAAGTGGTGGAGCTGGGATTTGAACCCAGGCAGCCTGGTTCCTCAGTTCTTACTCTTTGCCTCTATGATGTACAACTCCTTTTTAATTAATTATAAATTAGAAAGTGACAGAACCGGTATTCCTCAAAGCCCCTAATCTTAATCTATGTACAAAATTTTCCTATGTATATGCTCCTAGCTTCTTCCAAACTGGATGGAAAGTTCTATTTAAGTTTTTGTTACTTTTTATAACCTTTCCATAATGTCATATCAAGAAGATGTCTTTAAAATAATCTGAGACAAACGGTTTTTAAAAATTCAAATATTTATTCTTAATTTATAATTGGTGAGAAAATACTTTCTGGATAGGGAGGGATTAATATGTTCAGAAACCAAATTTCGGGCTGTGTGTGGAAAACAGTGAGCTTTGTGTTTTGACTGGAGACTCCGGGAGAGTAATAAATCTTGAAATTCGACAGGAAATAAGCCTGGAGGTAGAATGTGGCTAAATCATGGAGGTCCTTGAAAGCCTGGTTTTAGATTATAACAAACTCTATAGATAGCAAGGGATCCTTTGAGAGCTCTTTGGGGAGCCAGGGTCCAAGCTGACTTAGGGAGATCCCTGGAATGGTAGCAACTGAGGTAAAGAAGCAGAAGTAGGAAGATTAGGTAAAAGGCCTTTGAATATTTCAGTTCTAACAAAAAACATGAAAGAATGTTTATAGCACTGTATTCATAATAGCAGCTTTATTCATAAAATCTATAAAGCAGAATAATAAATAGTTATTAAAAGAGCCTGCTACTGTACACAATATGAGTGAATCTCATAGACATAATGCTGTAAGAAGCCAGGCAGAAAAGAATATAATGCTACATAGCATGACACAACATGTCCAATGACAAGAAGTTCAAGAACAAGGGAAGCAAATCTGTGCTGAGAGAAGTCAGACGAGCAACCTCTGTGGAAGCAGATGGTGTTTATATACTGAGAAGGGGCATGGATCTTCCTCCGGTGTTGGTAACATCTTATCTTTTGATCTGGGTGGGATTACATGGTTTATGTGCACACACCCTGCATATGTGTGTGAAAATTCATTGCATTCCACAGTATAATTTGTGCACTTTACAGTATATATGTTATACCTCAGTGAGAAGATTGTTAAGAAGATTTTCACAATCATCTCTACTAATGATTATGGAAATTTCCCAATGAAGAGTTCCCTTTATTTTTCTCTAATTAAAAACAAACAAAAAACCAAAAAACAGCGTATTTCTTCTTCTCCTACTTTAGATTTTCTTCCTGGTTGGAAGAAATCACACTCTGTGTGATTCACTTTATCAGCAGCGAGGGTAGAGGGGTTCAGGAAGAGGTGGAGAAAGGAGAAAAGGCTTTGGAGGTGATGGAGGAGAGGGGAGGAAATGAATCAACCTCCTTGGGTGTGATAAATGGCAGGCTGCCCCCCTCACAGACAGCTTCTCTTCCTCTTACAATGATTTCAACATAGTTTCTCTGTTTTTGTTTCCCTCCACCAATGCCACTGTCCCATGTGAATGAAACAAGGCAGGTCACTGTGATTAACACATTTTTTTCACATAGCATAACCAGGGACTGGGGCGCCTGGGTGGCTCAGTGGGTTAAGCCTCTGCCTTCGGCTCAGGTCATGATCTCAGGGTCCTGGAATCGAGCCCCACATCGGGCTCTCTGCTCAGCAGGGAGCCTGCTTCCCTTCCTCTCTCTGCCTGCCTCTCTCTCTGCCCGCCTCTTGGCCTACTTGTGATCTCTCTCTGTCAAATAAATAAATAAAATTAAAAAAAAAAAAAGAGCCTGTTTCTCAGTTTGCCTCTCTTCTAAAAAATAAATAAATAAATAATCAGGGACTTTTTTTTTTTAATGGAAGCAAATGGATAATGTGTTTGTAGAGCATACAAAGGGTTTGTAGTAATTGGACTCTACTAATAGTAATTAGTAGTAATTGGAATACCTACTAATGTGTAAATGGAAAATAAGCTGTTGCTCTTGCAGATTTACCTATATGGAAATTTGCAGCTCTGAGATGATCACATGGTTTTGTGAATAAGCTGATACAAACCAGACTCAGATGTATTTATATTTTTTTACAAGTAGTGCATTTGAAAACTCTTTCAACAAATATTTGCTGATCAGGTTCTATGTGTAAGACAAGGCACTGGTGTTGTGGGGAAGCCAAAATAAATGAGGTGTGGTTCCTGTCCCCAAGGAGGCTACAGTCTAGCAGGGAAGGTCAGATTGGTGCCAAATCACTGGTGGGCAGGAAAGTACATGATAACTACCAAAAGAGAAGTACAAAGTTCTTGGGAGTTCAGAGACAGATGGGTGGGATTTCAACAGAAAAAGATGAACAAAACTCTTTGGAGGGAGAAGGGAACCATGGTCTAGTAGCTATTATTTTTATCCTACACTGCACAAGATGCTGTCACATAATTTCTCACTGAGCCCTTAGAAGAGCTCTATAAAGTAGCTATTGTTCACCTCTTATCCCCGATGAATAAATTGAAACATGGGTAGCTAGTGACTTCCCCAGTTTAGAAGACCCAGACTTACACCCAACCCTCTGACTCCATGACTCTTTCTTATAGAAACAGGCAATATGCCCTAAAGTTAAGAATGCAAACTCTTGACCTAGACTGCCTTTGAATCCCAATCTCCTTACTTCCTAGTTTGGGGATTTCATGGAATTTAATTCATTTTTGTGTATGTCTGTTTCTTCATTTGTGAACCAGGGTTAAAAATAAAAATTTACTTCAATAAGATTAAATGAGTTTACCTACATGAAGCATTTAGAACAGTTCCTGTATGTATGAATAGTATGTAAATGTTTGCTACTGTTATTTTTGGAAAAAAGTTTATTTTAAAAATAATGTATTGGGGTGCCTGGGTGCCTCAGTTGGTTAAGTGCCTGCCTTTGGCTCAGGTTGTGATCCTGGTGGTCCTGGGGTTGAATCCCACATTGGCCTTCCTGCTCAGCAGAGAGACTGCTTCTCTCTCTCTCTCTGCCTGTCCCTTGGCTTGTGCTTTCTCTCTCAAATAATAAATAAAATATTTTTTAAAAATGAAAATAATATATAATCTGTAGTAAATTGCTGAAAGACCTAATAAGAGTTTGACACACTTGTTAGAGGCGGTAATGTTCTTTATCTAGGAATGAACTATTTGAAAATATATTAGAAAAAAAAGGATACATTTCAAGGTGGCAACAAAAGTTATCAAGTATTAAGGGATAAAACTAATAAACATGTGCAAAATATTTATGGAGAAGATTTGGAAAATTCAGAAAAAAGGTCAATAAAAATGCCTTTCTGGGTATGAGGAATACCATAAGTAAATAAGTGAATGGGTGTTTGAGGGACTAGTTTGATACAGAGTGAGATACATGTAATAAGGAGTGAGATTAAGGCAGAAATATTCATTTTGAGTAAGGTCATAGATGGTTTCAAATGTTGGACTAAAGACTTTGCAATTAATGTAATAAGTGTCAGGGAACTATTGCCGACTTATGAATAAGGAATAAGACTGACCTCAGAAAAGGAAGATTCTCCAGGAGAAAAGAATTTAAATAGGCCTGAATTTTCCTGGGACGAGGAGGAAGATGAAAATGTATGGATTTTAGGATGGCAAAAAGGAAAACGAGTCTTTAAAAAATCCCAAATAACAAATCAATCTTTTTGACAGTATTTTTTATCTGTGAATTACTTGGTGACTATTAGAAATGTATTTAATGTGAATAAATTGCTACTTGGTTTACCATCTGAATATCTATTCTGACAATAAGGAAATGGTAAAATTCAGGGTTTGCATTTATCTTGGTGTGTTTTGGGAATATGACAATGCAATAGATACATATTGCCATGCTCTATATGAGAATATGAATAGTCCTACTCAAAAAAATTTCTTGGCAAAAGTTGATAAGCTTTATAGAAGTAGAAATACCAAGGAATAGTATTAATAATTTGTTATTTAATGGGATGGAATGTGAAACACAGGTGTTATGTAAAGGCAAAAAGGGAAAGAAAATGAAAAATTGAATGGCTACTGATGCCCTATGTTATGGGATTCGTAATTAATCCGGATTGACAATAATACTGTAAAGCAGGAATAATTATCCCTATTTCACTTGGCATAAAATTTCCTCTTCATTACTTATTAATAATCAATCTAGGTAAGTTACTTAACCTTTTTTATACCTTAGCTTTCTCATTCATTAAAATGAGGGAATAGTAATACCCGAGTCCCAGGGTTGTCTGGACTAAATACAATTACATACATTAAATCCTTAGCCCAGTGCCTGACTCATAAACGCTAACACGTACTTACTTACATGCACCAGAATTTAAATTCATCATGTCATTAACTCTTCACACAAATTGTCACACACTTTATGGTAACTCAGTTGTTATTGTTGTTCTTCTAAGTGGTAAGTTTTATTATTATTTTTTGTAGCTCAGAGAACTTTGTGTCCAAGATCAGGAAAATAACAAGTGGCAAAATGATACTCAAATTTAGGTTTGTCTGGGGGAAAAACCCAAAAGTTTTAAGAATACCCCACATCAGAAAATGATAGGTTTGCTAATAAATTACCCAATTTTTTTTTTCTCTGTGGAGCTTCTGATTTGGACTCGGGTGTAAGAATAAGACATTTATTAAGTATGAGATCACATTTTTATGCTTTAAAATGGACTTACATGAAAATGTGATGCAGATTGGAAGAATGTATGTGTGAAATTAATCAATGTTGCAGTTAAAGGAGAGACTATACTAGCAATGGTTCTTGTACATCTACAACTGTGCTCACCCATTCAGTGTGGTATTAGTACAGAGTAGTGGGCATGTATGTCCCAGCAGAAGGGATCTGTGTGATATTAGGCCCATCAGGTGGGGGATAAAGTCAGGCAAGTGAGAAGATATAATCACTTTACTAATTTTAAATTCCCCATCTGATTTATAAACCCAGATCTCCCCAAGCATGTGCTTATAACACAATTGTAAATCTGTATGCAGTGATTTACATTTAATAAAAGTGGATAAATCCATGACTTTGGGGTGAATATTTTGCAATCTACTTGGTGTGGAGGGATGAGGAAGAAATTTCTGAGACCATGATGAAAGAGCAAGAGATTCTTGCTCAATTACCACTGGGCTCATTTTAGGACTCAGGATTTCACATTTCTGATTAGGTTTGCAAGTTTATGGACAGAGCTGAACCTCTAGAGGAGGTTTTAAAGATGGTCTAGTGGAAGGATTGAGGTGGGGGAAACACCTGAACTTGGCATCTGACAAGGAATTGATAGGAAAATAGAAATGTTTAATGGGAATTTCCATCATGTTTTGCTGTGTGGTATTTATCAACTTTTAAGTGTCTCCCTTTAAATCTTTGGTAAAATTTGCATTTGGGGGGCTATTGCTTAAAAGAATATTTTTTTTTTGTTTGTTTGTTTGCTTGCTTTTGTTTTTGTGTAATGGGAGGATAAGGATCTGAGTACTACTTTAAGATGCAGAGAGCACACTTGCCAATGCTATGATTTTTTTCCAGCCTACAGAAATGATGGCCTTGAACTTTAATTTACCTATAGCATTCTGTTTGTGTTTCATTTTCTTTCATTCCTTTTTAAATATTTTATTTGTTTATTTGACAGAGGGAGAGACAGCCAGAGAGGGAACACAAGCAGGGCGCATGGGAGAGGGAGAAGCAGGCTTCCTGCTGAGCAGGGAGCTGATGCCAGCGGATCCTAGGACCCTGGGATCATGACCTGAGCTGAAGGCAGACGATTAACGACTGAGCCACCCAGGCTCCCCTTGTGTTTCTTTTTCTTAAATAATTTTCTGTTCTATACAACAGCTTGATATCTTTGAAAAGGTGATACAAGTTCCCTGGGCTAGTTGGGACATGTTGGGCAAAATGCCTGGTCAGAATATCAAGGCAGTGACACAATAAAATGTGGCCCTGTAATGAAGTAAACAGACCTTGACTGGGTCTGGTATATGTGGCTTCTTTTTTTCTTTTTTTAAAGATTTTATTTATTTATTTGACAGACAGAGATCACAAATAGGCAAGGAGGCAGGCAGAGAGAGGGAGGGGGAAGCAGGCTCCCTGCTCAGGAGAAAGCCCGAGGCAGGGCTCAATCCCAGGACCCTGGAATCATGACCCGACCCAAAGGCAGAGGTTTAACCCACTGAGCTACCCAGGCGCCTCTGGTATACATGGCTTCTTGAGTCTTCTGTCTTTGGTAATAGAACAAGAGATTGCAGGTGAGAGTCTCTGATCTGGGAGCTAGAATAAGCTTCTCTTAGGAGATCAATTTACTTGTCAGAGAGCCAGGCATCCGAAAGTCTACACTGACACATTGTCACACGTGTGAAACGGACGTATGTAAATTCCCTAGATTAGTGAAAGTAGGTCCTTTTGGGGGATTTTTCTCACATAATATCAATTATACTTGGCTACAGAACTAATTTGCTTAGTTAAAGCAAGGGAAGAATCCTTACCCTCTACTATGTTCCTTGCACTGTCTACTCGGGGCTCCTGTTGTCCTCTGTTGAAAAAATCTGCAGCTGGTGAATTTGTGACCTATGCTCTCAGCTGGATCAGGACCCAGTGGCCTTCCTGGATTAACTTGGCCTTACTTTGACTCTTGCTGACATTACAAATCTCTTGAATCTCTGCCATGTCATCTGTAGTCTTTATCTTGGATATATCCTTAGTCTTTATGTCTTGGAGAATATATATATATATATATATATATATGATATGTGGGATATACATATACCCTCATTCACTATGGCTGTCCTTTGGCAAGATTTCCAGCTCTCTGATTAACTATTTCTTCTGTCCTACTCTGGGGCACACTGGCATTTTTGGATTCCTCTGATATGCTTAAGAGCCAGGGGAGGAGCACAAGTGCTAACTGGTCTGTCCGTCTGTCCAATAACAGCACACCACTGCATTTCTGTCACTTCTGAGGGAGCAGCTCTGTGGACATTGTGCTTCCCTGTGAGTCTTTATGTCTTCTTGCCTTGTTCCCTGGAAAGCCAGATGATTGTTCATTCAGCTCTAGGAGGTCTCCCTCTTTTCATGAAACTTCTCTGAGTATTTTTAGCTCTTTGCCTCCTGGGCTGAAGTTCAGAGACATCTGGACCATACATCCCTGACTTCCTGTATTCTTATTCCTCTCACCGAGGTCTTCCGCCTTGCTTCCTTCCTCTGCCTGTCCCTTGCAACTACACATTTCTATTCTCCTTGAATCGTTCCTATTCCAGCCTTATTTTTGGCTTTAAAAGCATGTGGTGTATGGGGGAGAAGGGAGGAAACCTAGCTCACTAATAAAAGGACACACATTAAATATAACTATATTACTAAATGAGCAGTATGTGTAAACCTCCTGGAGGTATTTGCATGTGGAAGGAAGAGGCATTAGCGGTGAAGGGATTGTTGGTGTATGTGTATGTGTGTGTGAACATGCATGCGGGGCTGGGGGTGTTTGGGACTGAAATCTGTTTGGGTCCTTTCTGGGTGTTTCTTCAGGAGAAAAAGCCCCACTCTTCCCTAAACAAACCCTTGACTCTGGGTAGACTGATCTACTCCCCACCCCCATTCCTTGTCCCCCTTGGGTGTTCTCCCCACCTGCTGGCCTGTTCTCCATCTATCTACCTAAGTCTTGTCCATGGGTGCCTGCTTTTGCTTTGGTGCAAATAAGGGTTTGTGTGGTATTTACAAACTTGTCTGGAGACCCATTTGGCAATTACCTTATATTATTAATTAGCCTTTTCTGTACATATGTGCTTTAAGCAAGATTGAAAACATTATAGGACCAGGAATTCTCTCTCTCAAAAAAAGTACAGACATTAGAAAGAATTTAAAATGTGTTGTTCATGTGTTCATGTCAAAGCACATGAGGGAACTAATGGATGAGAAAAGACAGATTCATTATTCTCAGACTTTTCTACAGCGTGGTAGGGAACATGCCCCCAGCTAACATTCAGAAGGAAAAATGAGGGTAAATGATACATAGAAACATAAAATACTTTGGGAAAATTGGAGAGAGAATGCCCTTTGTGGTTGAAGGAGGATGGGAGTGTGGAATTTCTCAGGGAAGGAAGGAGAAGACATGGGGAGCAGATGGAATGAGGGAGGAGAGCAAGGCAGAAGCAAAGACATGGTAGCCGCCATGTAGAGCGGAATGGCAGAGTGTGGCATTCTGTGATGGGCGATAACGTTGGGTAGGAGACAGGCTGTGAGCCCAATTTGATCCCCAGCTCTCTGGGCTCTGTAGTGCATTTTCACCGGACGAGGAAAAGTTGGCAAATCATTACCAACCCAAGTATACTTTCTCTGCAGATCTTTAATCGCTTTCAAATAAGCTCTGTTTACTTGTCTAATTAATAATTTCTACTCTAAACTTGCATAGTTGGATAGTTAGAAACTTTCCCTTCTGACTCAGGAGGGAGTGAAAATCATAATTTAGTTGACTTTTACAGAGCTATTTGTGCAACTGTCTGGTTTGACTGGAATAATGGCTCTTTTCTTTCTTTGTTTCTCACTAGCCAGTGTGGTTTGTGATTTAATAAGTAGGCAGAGCACTGAAATTAATACTGGTAATATTTTGAGCTTGAATGAGGAAAAGGGAGGCAAGAATTTTAAATTGTTAGTTTTTTTTATGTGGGCAGCTTTCTGTCTTCTTTGGAAAGAGTTTAGGCCAAGCAAGATCTCACCATCAGTTTAAAAAAATGAGCATGAAAAAGGAAATACCCCTGTTCCTACTTTATTTTTCCTTTAATACAGTTCAATTCCTAGATGAGAAGGTAGTTTTTGCCATTCTGTATCCTTTAAGAAGTATCCAAAGGAAGGAATGACTTGTGGAGATGGATTTACTTAAAAAAACCAAAAAACAAAATGAAAACAATCCAACTATGATTCTGGGATTTTTGGGCAAGTGATCTAAGGTATTTTGTTTTTCCCTAAAATTATATCAATGGAAGATAGATATAATCTTTTTGCGTGTGTAGGTAGCATTGGGAAGCTGAGATAGAAGTAAGTGTGAAAGAGGTGCCTGGGTGGCTCAGTGGGCTAAAGCCTCTGCCTTCAGCTCAGGTCATGATCTCAGGGTCCTGGAATCGAGCCCCGCATCAGGCTCTCTGCTCAGCAGGGAGCCTGCTTCTTCCCTCTCTCTCTGCCTGCCTCTCTGCCTACTTGTGATCTCTCTCTGTCAAATAAATAAATAAAATATTAAAAAAAAAGAAGTAAGTGTGAAAGATAAGACTTAAATAAGCTATCTAAGCAGGTGTGCTTGATGAAAATAAGGTTCACAGCCACCTTATTTCCCCTTTTCCCCTAATACCTTTGAAGAGAAGCTTTTTTTTTTTTTTTTTTTCCCTGAAAGAAAACATTTCTTTGTCTTGCACTGGTAGAACTGGGACAAAAGAAACATTGGCTGTTCTTTATTTTTGGCAGGACTGCTCTTTATTTCTAGTGTTTCCCAGGAAATAGTCATAGGATACAAAATACACATTTTGGAAAAGTGAGGGACTGTGCTTAACAGTCAGTATTAAAGAAATTGGAGGTTTTCCCACTATTGTTTTTGGTGATATAAGGTGTATATCATGTTAATGGACTTGTCAGAAAACTGAAGGGATGATTTTTTTTTTTTAAAGATTTTATTTTATTTATTTGACAGACAGAGATCACAAGTAGGCAGAGAGGCAGAGAGAGAGAGGAGGAAGCAGGCTCCCTGCTGAGCAGAGAGCCTGATGCGGGACTCGATCCCAGGACCCTGGGATCATGACCTGAGCAGAAGGCAGAGGCTTTAACCCACTGAGCCACCCAGGCGCCCCTGAAGGGATGATTTTAAGGATTCTTTCAGTTAACATCTCAACTGTAAAATCCCCCCCTTTTTTGGTTAGTTGCTTAGTTTTTTGTTCATTTCTAACTTAAATCAAAATTTCTGTCACTTAATGTAGGTCACTTGATTTCATCCCAGTAATCACATAAAATTTGGTATGACGATATTCAATATATCGATAATGAAAGTGAGTTTCAGAAAGGCTAAATAATTGATGGAACAGGGACCCAGGGATTTCTAATTCTGAACCACATGCTCTTAACTAGTACCTTCTACCCTATTTTTCCTAAGGTCACTATGTATATAGTAGAGCCATTAGCGACTACTTTTTCATGATAAAAATAATTTGGAATCTTTTAAGACAGAAAAATTAAGTAAGCTGATCCAAGGTGCTTTTGGGAATCTCCTGTTTAATACTCAAATGGCCCATGCTCCCAGCAAGCTCGACCTTAGAAATCCGATTATTTCATTAGATTCTTTTTTTCTTGGTATCTCTGTTCTAAATATTCTTATCCTCTTTGGTCATTTCCCAACCACGGAAGGTCACTTCTAACCACTTGAGAAGCAGCTTTCCAGTATTCTCCTCTTCTCTTCTTACAGATTTTCCCAAACGTGGATGTGAGCCGCTTCCTTACTTCCCCAAACCAAAGTACCACCAGGTTGCAGCACTTAGAAAGCTTTTCAAAAGTCTCAAGAATTACAGAAGGAAGTTATAATGCAGAAAAGGAAGAAAACCATGAAGCTCTGTACTAGATTAAATAGCAATAGATACAAGTCCAGGATATTTGTAACATTTACGAGCTCATGCCTTTGCTGACGGTCATCTATTTTCATGCCCCACGTGCAGCTGGTGGGGGGGAGGCAGGTACCATTCCAAGGGGGTGCTTCTATTCATAGGTTCCAGATTCACCACTCAGGGAAATCAACTGTCCATGACCACCCTCAAGTTAGCATTGCCGAGTCACAGAATCCTCATGTGGAGGTGAAGACCACTTTCCACATGAACACTTAGAGCTGTTTGACTCCCCATCCCCTCTCTTCTTCCTCCAGCAGAATGCTTACATTTACTTTTGCATAACCAATGACCCATCAACTTTTGTGCCAAACCCAGACTTTCCCCAAAGAAAGTCTGCCTCCACCTAGAGTTAACAGAAAACTACTGGTACTACTAAGCACTTCTCTTGCTTTCTTTAAAAGTGTAGAAATATTGAGGTCCAGCTCTGAGAACCTCAATACCCCAAAACAGTTGAAAGTCTATTTTTCTTTGTTACTCCTTTAGGTAAGGTTAACACCTTTGTTGTAAGACATTATGAAATATCCAGGTTATTTTTTATTTGCCTATGAATAGATGAAATGACTTTCTAGTATTTTTAAGTAAAGAGCAAATTATTGTGTGGAATACAAAGTGCATTGGGGAAAATGTGCAAAATTTGTCATCATTGGGTACTTTGTAGAGAGAGGTCTTAGAACTTGGTCACATTTGGAACACTGAAATTTTCCCATTGACATGTCTTATAAATGATCGCCATTAGATTCGTCTTCAGGATTTGTCAAGAACTAGTTCACTTAGCTTGTTTAGGACATAATACACCAACTAATGACATAATACTCTCAATACAAACATTTGTATTCAGTGTTTCTTGAATGGGTAAGCTTGATTTCTGTTAATTGACCATAGACTCTCCATGAAAATTTTATTATTTAAAAAAAATTTGATAGTACTAGAATTATACTTCCTGGATTAAATCAATTGTTTGCTGTGTAACCTTGAGCAAGTTACTTACTTTCTCTGCTTCTTGGTTTTCTTGTTTGCTAATTGATTATACTAGTAATAGTTGGACTCATAGAATTGTTGCAAGGATTAAATGGAATGATAGGTGTAAAATCTTCATCCAGTGTTTGGCACATAAGTGCTCACTTGGTGTTAATTATGATGATTAGTATTAATAATAGTAGGAGTAGTTGCACCTGATAGGGGCTATTCGCTGTTCATTCTCTCAAGAAGAATATATCTTCTGGGTGACCAAAGGCTGTCCCACTCAACAGAGCTAGTATTTTGAGTCAGGAAATCTGGCTTCAAATCAGCATTCTGTCACTTTCAGGCTTATGACTTTAGGTAAAGTGTCCAGCCTCTCTAAGCCTCAGTTTCCCTGTCTGCAAAATGACAATAATGGCACCTACCTTGTGGGTGTTGTGAAAATTGAATATTCATGCAAGGAACATGGTCTAATGCCTGGCAGAGAGTAAGCCCTCAAATGTTAGCTCCTTCTCAGTTCGTTTTCTTCAAGTTATCTTTCTTATGTTGTTATTCTTATTACCTGAACTTTTTTCCTATAAATATGTCAACATCCTGAAAAGATTACCTCCCCCAGGGTGCACAGAGGCATCTCAAAATATGAGGGCTGAGAAACACTTGCAGGTCAAGAAGTCAAGGAAGGGGTATCTAGTTAAAATTCTCAGAAAGGTATTTTGCTTCAACCAAAAATGGCAAGTTTATGCCAAAGAAAAATTCCTGAGGAAGGTAGTAGGGGAACTCTTCTAAACGCTCACACAAGTAGTCAAGGATGTGGCTTATTGCCTCACCTGAAGGGTGGGTTTCCCTGACCTCCAGGCTCCAGTCAGTTCTGAGTCATAGCTGTGTCACCCCCTCTTCCCTGCCCAGTGCCACTTCCTGAGGCTGGTGAGGATTTTCCTCCAATTCCTTAGGCTGGGATGACCTTGTTGTTTTATAGGGGCACCAGAGGGAGTCTGATATTGTGAAACATAACTCTAGCCTGGAAATTCAGGGATTTGTCTTTGACCCTGATTTCAGCCTCAGTTTGTCACTTGACCTTAGGAAAGTCATTAACTTTTTGCCATTTTAGTTTCATTAAGAATAAAGTAAAAGACTAATGTCTGCGCTTCTAAACTCATAGGATCATTTCAAAGATTCCATAATACATATGCAGAAGCCATTTAAAATTTTCAGATATCTTTATGCATTTAAAATATTATTATTTGCCTGTGTACTATGGTTTGGTGTAATGAAGAATGCAGGGATTTAGAGAGGGGAAGATCTAATTTCAGCTCCATACTCCTAATTTTGTGACTTGAGGATAAATCCCTTACTTTCTTCAGTCTCTTTTCCTCATACAACCACTTTTTCATGGTGTTTTAAATTATTTAATTATATATTCTAATATTTGGTGAAAGATTTTTGCATCTATATTCATGAGCTATTATGATCTGTAGTTTTCCTTTTTTGTACTATCTTTGTCTGGTTTTGATATCAGAGTAATACCAGTTTTGTACAATGAGTTAGGAAATGTTTTCTCTTATTCTTCTTTCTGGAAGAGATTGTGTAGAATTGGTGTTAATTTTTTTAAAATGTTGGGTAGAATCTTCAGTGAATCCATAATTTTTGCTTCAATCATCAAACATTATTTAGAAATTATGAGGGGAGCACAAGTCAATTATATTTAGCCATATTTTTGTTTACTGTACTCATTCTTTCTTCTTGATGTCTCAAGATTTCTTCTTTTACTGTTCTATTTTTGTTTAGATATCTTTCTTTAGTCCTTATTTGAGGGTGTGTCTTCTGGTAACAAATCCTCTTAGTTTTCCTTCATGTAAGAGTATCTTGATTTCCTCTTTATTCCTCAAGGATCTTTTCACTGGTTATAGGAATTCAGGTTGACAGTTGCTTTCTTTCAAGCCTTGAAAAATACTGTGCTCATGAATTCTGATGAGAAATCATATACCACTAGAGTTGTTTTTCCTATACAAAGAAATGGTGGTTTCTTTTTCCTCTGGATGCTTTTAATATTTTCTCTTTGGATAAGTCAGCTGCCAATCTAATATTTTTACCATTGTATGTTACAGACTTCTTTTCCCGGGCTGCTTTCAGGATTTTCTCTTTGTCATTGAGACTTGTAAATTTTACTATTAGGTGACGGGGTGTGGGCCTATTCTTATTGATTTTGAGGGGCGTTCTCTGAACCTCCTGAATTTTGATGCTCGTTCCCTTTGCCATATTGGGGAAATTCTCCCCAATAATTCTCTCTAGTATACCTTCTGCTCCCCTCTCTCTTTCTTCTTCTTCTGGAATCCCAATTATTCTAATGTTGTTTCGTCTTATGGTGTCACTTATCTCTCGAATTCTCCCCCGTGGTCCAGTAGCTGTTTGTCCCTCTTTTGCTCAGCTTCTTTATTCTCTGTCATTTGGTCTTCTATATCACTAATTCTTTCTTCTGCCTCATTTATCCTAGCAGTGAGAGCCTCCATTTTTGATTGCACCTCATTAATAGCTTTTTTGATTTCAACTTGGTTAGATTTTAGTTCTTTTATTTCTCCAGAAAGGGCTTTTATATCTCTCGAGAGGGTTTCTCTAATATCTTCCATGCCTTTTTCGAGCCCGGCTAGAACCTTGAGAATTGTCATTTTCTCTTGTCTTTTCTTTAATTTCCAGAATTTTTTTGTTTTTGTTTTAATTCCAGTTGATTAACATATAGTGTAATATTAGTATCTGGTGTATAATATAGTGATTCAGCACTTCCATACATTACCCAGTGCTCATCACAAGTGCACTCTTTCATCCGCATCACCTGTTTCACCCATCCTCCACCCTACCCCCTATGGGAATATGTTCTCTATTTTTTTCTTTTTTTCAAGTAAGTGATGAATCATTAAATTCTACACCTGAAACTATTATTACACTGTTTGATAACTAATTGGTGAACTCTACATATACTTAATGAAATAGAGAAGTTGAGGGAGTAATATGATGATTGAATGGAAATTAAAGGCGCATTTGAAGGTCACTTGATTTGAGATTCAATTGAAGAGCAAACCAAAAACTATGGAAGTAAGGTTACTATTAGTAACCTTGTAGAGAAGCACTATTTTCAGCCTTCTGATAAACTAGTCAGTCTGGGCTTTGACTGCTACAAAGACTTCATTAATAAGACTGGTCAGAAGCAATCCAATGTATTATGTATTTAAAAAGTGATTTCTTGCAGGGATATGTTTGAATAGCTAGGCATAGAAAATAATATGTTTTCTTTCCTTTGGTACAGGTTGGAGGGGGGTGACGAATACATAAAGTGAAAGAGGAAAAAGAGGACCCCCTAAGGAAGGATGTGGTGAGATGGTGCAACTGAAGAAATTCCATGTGAAGGAGATGACAAATTCTACATGGTCATTGTCTACAAGAGCATCCATTTGTCTTGGCCAAAGATTACACGTTTGTGTTGGAGTGCTATACATGCCCCTTTCAGAGTTTAAAACATTTTTAAAGCTAAAGAGGACTGTTGGTTCCTTCCCTTAAATTATAGCTTTCATTTGGCTCATGAATCTGCTTGTAAGTATGTTTTCCATACTATCTGGCTCCTGTTTTGTTCTTGTCTAAAGTCACAGGCAGAAGATTTGGAAGCAAGCCTCTGGGTATTCATTATGTAGGAGCCTTCAAGTTTCCTGAAGCTGTTCTCTTTAAAGGGATATTAGTTGTTACAGAGGAACATTTCAAAACATCTTAATGAAAACCTTTTTTTGTTTTGAATATTTAATTGTGGAGAATTTCAAACATAAAAAATACATAGGGTAATGCAGTAAACTTCCATGTACTTCTCAACCAGTTTCAACAATTAACAACTTTCAGCCAATCTTATTTTTTCTATACTTTAGTCCACTTCTCTTCCCACTCAAGGTATTTTTAAGCATAACCCAAACATCATATAATTTCATTTTAAAATATTTCACTATGTATTTCTAAAAAAAAAGACTTTAAAAAATCACCACAATACCACTATAATACCTGAAAACAATAATACTTAATTAACTTCATGAATTATCTAGTCAATATTAGCATCACCTGGGTGACTTAGCTGGTTAAGTGTCCAACTCTTGACTTCAGGTTGATCTCAGGATGGTGAGATCAAGTCCTGCCTCAAGCTCCATGACCAGTATGCCCAGCATGGAGCCTGCTTGCAATTCTCTCCCTCTGCCCCTCCCTCTGCTTGAGTGCTCCCTCTCTCTTTTTCTAAAATAAACAAATAAAATCTTTTTAAAAATCATCTAGTCAATATTAAATTTTCCTAGTTATATTTTATTTTTTAGTGTTTGAATAAGGATCCAAATGCTGCCCATACATCTCTGTAAGTCTCTTTTAATATGTATGTTCTTTCTTTCTTTCTTCTCTCCCTCTCTGTAGTATTTTAAAGAAAATGGGTCATTTTTCTGATTTTTGCTGATTGCATCTTTGTGTTAGTGTCTAATATGTTTCTGTGTTTTCTGTGAATTGTGAACAGATCTAGACTTTAAATCTAGGTCAGATGCAGATTTGGCTTTTTAGTCAAGAGTATATCATAGGTTGTTTTATGTATTTTTATCAAGAGATACATGCCATCTGAGTGTCTTTTTTGAGGATAACAGGGATTGATAAACATTGTTTAGATCTATTAATTCATTAAGAGTGTCAGGTGGTAATATTATGTTTTTTCATTGACTTTTAATCTCCCTATTACAATAGAAAGACTTACATCCTTTTTTTCCTTCTCCTAACAAGAACCAAGCCCTATTCATATTTCCTTAGTTACTAAGAAGTTCTCAGTTTTTTCACAAATCTTCAAATGAAACTTCTAATTAATGTTCATAGACTTTTACCAACAAGTTTATTGACACTTCTGCATGGGTTTAGAATTAATGTCATGTATTCCTAGACTACAAGAACCAAAGTAATACCTTTCTTCTTAATAAAGTGGTGCAATAAATAAATGTGGTGCATTAATATTTTTAAGTCATAAGAAAAGTTTCTGAATTAGTCATTTCAACTAGTAAGTACCAAAGCAACTTATAAGTTATTACTTGCAGAGTTTGTTAACATTGTTTTTAAAGTATAATTTGGCAAGCTCTTTCTAAATTAAAAATGTCAAAAACCCTATGAACCAGTAATTCCTCTTCTAGGAAATTTATTCCAGAGATAATTTCCATAAATTTCCAAGGATATATGAACAAATTGCTCATTAAAGTACTACTTAAAATAAAAATTCTGGGGAAAAAACCCATATTTCCTTTAGCAGAAGATTGATCAAATAGTTTTATATACATATGATGAGCTACTATGTAATTTTTACAAAATATCAAGTAAATCTCTATGTATTGATATAGAGAATTCATAATCTGTGAACTCAGCTTTTGTGGCTAGGCAGGGAATAGGATTCTAGTATAATGAACTATATACAATTCTACAATAAAAAATGAAAAAGCATTATTTTTTATTTTTTATTTTTTATTTTTTTTTTTTTTT
>NC_081557.1:152077202-152078361 GCF_022355385.1 Mustela nigripes | reverse complement strand
TACTTTTTTTTTTTTTTTTAATTTTTTATTTTTTATAAACATATATTTTTATCCCCAGGGGTACAGGTCTGTGAATCACCAGGTTTACACACTTCACAGCACTCACCAAAGCACATACCCTCCCCAATGTCCATAATCCCACCCCCTTCTCCCAAACCCCCTCCCCCCAGCAACCCTCAGTTTGTTTTGTGAGATTAAGAGTCACTTATGGTTTGTCTCCCTCCCAATCCCATCTTGTTTCATTTATTCTTCTTCTACCCACTTAAGCCTCCATGTTGCATCACCACTTCCTCATATCAGGGAGATCATATGATAGTTGTCTTTCTCTGCTTGACTTATTTCGCTAAGCATGATACGCTCTAGTTCCATCCATGTTGTTGCAAATGGCAAGATTTCATTTCTTTTGATGGCTGCATAGTATTCCATTGAAAAAGCATTATTTTTTAAACAAAAATAAAATCTAATAAAATTATCTATAGCTTTAGATAAGATGTGGAAGGGTTGCTGGGGGGAGGAGGGTCAGGAGAGTGTGGTGGGGTTATGGACATTGGGAGGGGTATGTGCTATGGTGAGTGCTGTGAAGTGTGTAAACCTGGCGATTCACAGACCTGTACCCCTGGGGCTAATAATACATTATATGTTTATAAAGAATAAAAAAGTAAATTCCAATTAGTAAACAACAACAAAAAAGATAAGATGTGGAAAAAGAATTTGATGCAAATTCAGTATTTCTATGAGGATATTTAATTTACATGCAGGATCTTATTGTTGGCAATTGCTAAGTCATGAGGGATACTTCACTTTTAACCCTGAATAACACTAACCAATGGTGGTGGACAGCAGTTAAGAACTTTGGCTCTTAGGTAAATGATCCATGTCAGTTGCAAGGAGCTCAGGACACTGGGTTAGGGCATGACATGTAAGTGATAGAGGACCACTGAATTCTAGTTGGAGGATAATCAGAGATGATACGGAGAGATTTGAGCCAGACTTTGGTACATTGGGATAGACGAGACAGATGAGATTAGCATTCCAGACAAAGATGACAAAGATACAAAGGTGATGAGACGGAGAGATTTGAGCCAGACATTGGTACATTGGGATAGACGAGACAGATGAGATTAGCATTCCAGACAAAGATGACAAAGATACAAAGGTG
>NC_081557.1:151991364-152077192 GCF_022355385.1 Mustela nigripes | reverse complement strand
TGTTGGGGAGAAGGTATACAGAATACTTTGGTTGAAGTAAAGGGCTAATGTAGGCAAAAAGTGTGGGTGTGTTTAGAAAGATATATCTGGACCTTGAAGTCTGGTTTGGGGCTGTGGGTTTTATTCTATAGGCAATAAGAAGTCCCTGAAAATTTGCAGAGTTGATCTGGGGAGGCGAGACTCCCTGAACTTCATTCATAGAGTCACAGAAGAGTGATAGTCAATCATATTTTATAAGGCTACAGGCATGAAATCATCCTTGAGGCCAGGTTTCAGCAAGAGACCATCCCCTTTCCAGCTCTCAACTAGAGCTTTTAACACATGCCTGATAAGAGAAAACAGTGGGAAGAAGGCTGTCACCTTTTGCCTTTCGCTTATTGCACTAATTAGCCATTTTAACAAAACTCCATTCTGTCTCTCAGCACCTCTAGTTGTTGTAAATTTTTCCACTGGAGCAAGAAGAGATATCAGCTGACCGTTTTATTCATAGGAGTGACAGTGTTAGCTTTCCACCTTCCTAATGAAATTCTCCAGTCGGCTGTGAAAAGAGCAGGAAACCAGCTATATTTAGCAAAGGAAAGCAACAAGTCTAAGCAGTGTGTAGAGAAGGGGAAAAATAGAAGCACTGAGTCTTATGATTAGTGCAACCAACAGTGCCGCTTACAATTTTCCCTATTTTGAAACTGGCAAAACCAGAGTGTTTTGTTTCTTAAACGGAAGTGCAGCCTACAGGTTCCTTCACTCTTGTGTCTAAATAAAATATTTTATTAATTCAAGGAGCAGGGTGCTTTTAGATTTCAAAAGAATGACAGAATAATGTACTTTTTGAAATAAACCAACCAGTAAATATAATCATGTTCCTATTCGCCACTTTCTTGATGAGAAACATTTCAAATCCAGGAACTGGCAAAAAATGTATTTTCAATTTCCTATAAAGCTTTTACTCTCCCATAATCCTGGATTAAATTTTGTCCAATTCTATGAGTTCAGCAGCTTCACTTGAGCTAAAAGTTTTAGATTGTGTTCATAGAATTTAATGAGACTTGGAATATAAAATTTTTTTCATGCTTAAAATTTCAGATCCTTAGCGCTTCTGATGTAATTTTCCATCAGCACTCTGGTATTTCCTGAGAGGCATGCATTCTTAGCTCAAACCTATAGCGTTGTGTTGGAATTCAGTATTATAACATTTCTGCTCATTAAAAAGTTCTTCTCTCTGTTGAGCTGAAATCTTTCTTCTAATCTCTACTCACAAGAGCTGCCCTCTACATAAAATAGACAATGTCTACTCCTAATACATATTAGCTCTTAAAATTTTTGAAGTCACTGCCACTATTCCTATGATGATCTTTTTTTACAAAGAGAGCAACCACATCGCTTTCAATCTTCTTTATGCAATTGGCTTTCCAGCCTATCAAGATACAAGTATTATCTGACTAGAGGATATATTTAATGAACTAAGATAATTCCTAGCCTTTTAACATATGTGCAACCTTTGGTTCATACCGAGTTTACAGTCAACTAGTCTTCTTATGTTTTAAATTAAAGAGCACAGTTGTGATAGCTGTGTGTTCAATTAGAGGAAAACATTTCTGCTATCTTTCTAGGGCATCTGCTGTGTGAACACAAGACCTGTTGCCCAGAGCACCTGGTTGATTCTCTCATGTGGACTCACATTAGGCACATACAGAAAGTGTTTGCTTAAACCTTCAAAGGGTTGATGTTTCTTCTTCATCTGTGGTTGTACTCTGAGTCTCCAAAGTAAATAACTAAATTAAAAAGATAATTGAAAGGCTCTTCATTTACTCCAAGGCCAACAAATTGTTAGTTGATCAGTTGATGGTTTGTCTAGCTATTAATATTTTTAAGTATGTTTCAGAGTAATTTTAGATATATACATACTATATTTAACTGCAAATTATCCTCCCTAGCATTAGGTTTGTTATTTTTCCAAATCATTTCCTCTTTGGTGGGCCGCTGTGTTGTCAACTTCAGGAAGTCCCCTGAAAACCTGATCAAAGGAGGAAAAATTGAAAAATCAATATAATAATGCTTAGTCACTAGTCCCATTGTCCTCGTTACTCTTGTCAAGGCTCCAGATGTCACCAGGGGACAATTATTAATAGAAATCACCTTCTTGGGTGATATAAAACACCAATCTTTCTTTAAGACATTTCTACTCTTCCAAAATTCTAGCACAAAGTGGGAACAAAATTTGGCAGAAACAATTGGAACAAATCTTGAACTTTTACTTAGAATAGATTTAAATTATATTTGCGTACCATTGGTAATGCTAGTGTTCATTTTAATATGTAAACCTCTCACTTCCTCTGTAACATTTTTTTCAGTGTTTACATAATTATAACTGGGTGTTTTGAGCTATCCAGCAGGAAAGACTGTGTCATATTTTAACATGTGTCTAACCTCAAATCCTAAATACACAACTACTATATTTAAAAAGGGAGGGAATTGTGTGGATCCTAAATGGATGCCAGAGTGGCATCCACTGACTATAAAATATATAATTCTTCTCCAATTTGTAAACAACAGAAGTCATCAGAATTTTCAAATACTTCATTGCCCTATTATCTACTAGGTCTAGTCAAGGGTTGAGTTCGTAGTGAACCTAATACAATCAGTAACCCTTTAACTAATTCCTCCTGGCAGGGGTTTAGACAGGTAGTGCTAGTCCTTTTCCACAAGGAGGACTGCAGAGAGCAGTTGGTGTCAAGTCTTAAATTTAACACTCTCCTAGCATCTTCATCCACAGCAATCTTTCCCTCTTTTGTTGAATCAGCCATGCATTCCTCTGTGATGTCTCTCATGTTGTCTCAACATATTATTTAACTCAATTTGCTAATGAAGTTTACATGTATTCATCTTCGTTGTCCAAGTGCATGTTAATTTCTTGAACACTTAACTTTTTAATCCTCCACAGTTTTTAGTTGATGTGTTCAATGAATAATTATTGATTTTACTCTTTATTTATATCAGCTTTATTACTCATTATTTATATCAGCTTTATTTTACTGTTTTATTATTTGTACAAAATGCCTTCATAAAAATGCATTTTTAGTATAATACAGTATCATATTCTTCCCTTCAGGAGTAGTCTTGTTATACCTTTGAGCATAGCAAGATGGGGTTTTATAATTTTCAGAAACTGGTTTTCAGTTTTTGAACTGAAAACCAGTTTTCAGTTTTCCTACATCAGTTTGGAATACCGCTTCCTGATTTATGAGGGCAAAGCAAGTGGAGAGTACTTGTTTTCATGAGACATTTTCACTCTAAGTGGCACTTCTCAAAAACACCATGATTCTATGATTTGGGCTTCTCATATTTATTTTAAGTTACTGTTTGGGAAAAGTTCCATATTACAGTAATGAAAACTATCTTTTTTTAAGATAAATTTCAGCCATTGTTGGAGGTATTAATGCGCAGTTGAAAGTAATTTACCCTTTCCCCACTCCTTAATCTATTTTACGTTACCGTTTTCCTTTACATGTTATAAAAATCATTTGCAAAAAAAGCAGCTAGATGAGAACTTTAATAGTACTTGAATCTCAGCTCTGGGTTAATGCTATATGCAGTAGAAGAAAAACTTTGAGGAGTTCCAGTGTAGTTGTAACAGCTGAGAAGATAAGATTTATAGGCATGTAAAATTATTGAATGAATTAAAGGCATAAAATTATAGAACTCAGTTGGTTGAGCACCTGACTCTTGGTTTTGGCTCAACTCATGATCTTGTGGTCCTAGTATCAAGCCCCGTATTGGCCTCCTGATTCAGCAAGGGGGTCTGCTTAAGGAGTCTCTCGCTCTTCCTCTGCCCCTCCCCCCATTCATGTCCTCTATCTCTAAAATAAATAAAGAAATCTTTGGAAAAATGGTAGAACATAGTTAAGCACACAGTGGATGAAACAAAAGTATTCTATGTTACATTTACATAACTTCTCTTTCCAAGTTTCTCAAAAGAATTCAAAGAGTGAATAATGAGAGCTAACAATTATTAACATTTATTGCATGTCTTATGATGAACAAAGGGCCTTTGGGTGTATTATTTAATCTCCTACAACACTCTCTCTAGGTAAGCATTATTGTTACTTCTACCTTAAAGGAGAGAACACCGAAGCCTATAGGGACTAAATCATTTGTTCAACATCAAAGTGCCCACGTTTGGACCCATTTCAGATTCTGACTCAAAACCCTGAGATGCTCTCAACCTCTTCAAACTTCAGATCACAACCAACTTTCTGGGTCCTGAGAATGATTCAGTGGGTCATAACTATGATGTTAAGAAATAAAATAGTAATTAACAGGGTACCTCCTACATAACATTGTTTTGTGAAACTTCTTTGTGTATGTCTGTGTGTGGGGGTGTTTGTGTGTTTCCATAGAATGGGTCAAGATGTGAAATATAATGCTTACTTTTTGTTGGAGGCAAAAATAAAAAATAAGCTTGAATATACAACCACCACACTACTGTCTCTCATAGAAATCTTAATTAAGCATATAGAGAAGATAGAAAGAGGGATTTTTTTTTTTTTTTTTTTTTTTTTTTTTTTAGCTAAGGGATGAAGGTGTTGAGACCCCAGAAGCCAGACAGGACTACTTCTTAAAATGAGAAATATATGGAATTAGGAATTCAGTTTGGCTTCACTGAGTGACAGCAATATGCAACATACTGCACTAGATGGTACAATGACCACAAAGCTATTAAGGATGCCCTCCCTTCCCACACAAGCTTCAGGTCTAGAGGAATAGGTAATATTATCAGGGAGAGCAGTGATGGGTAAGAGAGTCATCCTGAGTAGTGTGAAGAGGCAGAGTAGGGGTCACCTCAGTGATTTATTCTTTTATGATTTAAGGGATATTTAGAGAATATTTTATTCCAGGTCATCTCCCTGCTGGTTTCTATGGTATCTGAAATACCAGCAAAACTTAATGCCTGTGGGGAAGGGAGATGGTTTCCTTTTTGAGGGAAATGCAAATGATTTCCAGAGGAGTAGATATCAGCTTTGTGGGATTAGTCTATAACATGCAAAAAATTACCCCAAGGATAGCTAGGAGATGAGATTCCAAATGCCTTGACATTCATTGGGTGCAAAAGTAAGAATGATTTTTTTTTTTAAAGATTTGTATTTATTTATTTGACAGAGAGAGGTCATAAGTAGGCAGAGAGGCAGGCAGAGAGGGAGGAGAAGCAGGCTCCCTACTGAGCAGAGAGCCCAATGTGGGGCTGGATCCTAGGACCCTTGAGATCATGACTTGGGCCGAAGGTAGAGGCTTAACCCACTGAGCCACCCAGGCACCCTAAGAATGACTTTTGAAAGAAGTCTTGCTGGGTACTGGTTATCCAAGAAAAATAAAAGAAGCCAGAAGCTAAGAAGGGAGACCAGATTATACAGTTTTACTTAGGACAGGCCTGGGCTAGAGTGGTACACCCAAGTGACTAAAAAGTAGACAGAAAGGGAATAGAATTGGGATTCTCTTGAAGGAACTTGCAGTCAGCTGGCACTGTTTGCCCATCAGTTCCCGCTCCCCTTTGCTGTCCCACCCAGGTTGTAGCTATGCATTCTCAGCTGAGATGGGAACGAGGACCGTTTTTCCATGGAAAAAGGGAATTTTAAAAATGATGTGGATTGTGAATTGAATTCCCTTTGATGCTTGTCTGAAGAAGCAAGTAAGGATTAGAATTACACCTACCTAGTTTTGACTTTTGAACTTTACTGGTTTCATCAAGAAAGTCAGTTCTCTGAGATGGATAATCTGATCTTTTTCAAGCTTGTGTAAAATGCCACAGAAATATGGCTACCATAGGCTCTTCTAGCAACCTTCCAATAATTTAATTCCTTAAGTCTGTATTATTTAGAAGCCACAACAATTGTGTCTCTTTGAAAGTAGCACCCAAAGAGACGAGGCCTCATGAATCCTGAATTTTATCTGGGTTATGGAGTTCATTTAATTATTCCAGAATCCCTTTAGTAAGGCTACATGGTCTCGAGGGAGTGTTTCGGTTCCTTCCAGCTGCCTCAAAGGCATTAAACTGTGTTTTGTGCAACTTTAAACACCTATCTACATGAATGCTACTGGTTCAGGGACGTCCAGAGATCTAGTACTTACAAAGGAAACAAGCATCCTAAGTGTTTTCTTGGCCTTAGGAAGGAACTCTGTCTTCTAAGGGTAGAGAAATGATTCTTCAGAGAGATCTTCCTGCAAATCAATGTCATTCTTGGGAAATGAGTCCACCTTATTCCATTTACTATCTTAAAACAAGAGGATCCTCCCTCAATGAACAGTAATACAGGCCATTTCCCACTGTCTGTGGTGGACTCAAACTTGTTCATTGTATTGTGAATAAAGCCTTTCAGTTGTCAGGGGAGGTTTACTGCTCTGAACTATAGTGTGAGGATGTGTGTTAATCAGTTACAGTACAAATACCCAGTTGGATTTCTCAAAAATAATGCCAAGTCCCAAAGATCAGAAAGGCATAGGGGTTTTGCATTAAATTAGGAGCACAGATGTTCCAATTCATTTAAGAAGGAACACCTTACCAGTGATGAATGTCTGAATCACCTGAATCAATTTTACCACTTATGAAGCAAAATTTGGCTAGAATTAAATGCAATTGAGGGCTTCCTTACTACGTTTAAAACAATTTAGTAAGAGCATTTAATATGAGATCTACCCTTTTAAACAAATTTTAAGTGTACAATATAGTGTTGATAAGTATAAACATGATATTTTACAGCAGATCTCTAGAAATTACTTTGCATCACTGAAACTTTATACCCATCAAAGAGCAAGTCCCCATGTCCACCGGCCTCTGGCAAACCACCAATCTACTCTGTTTCTATGAGTCTTTTACTATATTAGGTACCTCATGTCAGTGAACTTCTTACTACCCTTAAGGTGGCATGAGTGTGGTAAATGAGAAATGAGATATAAGAGGGAAAATTGAGCAATATAATGGTCAAGGGCAGGCGGACATTTCCCAGATGTAGCTTGGAAACATTCCAAATTTATAGTTAAAGATAAATAATGTTTTTTGTAAATTCCTTGTTCCCAGTTGTGAGCTGTCTGATGTGATCATGACCTTGTCAGCAAATTCTATTTTCATTGTGACTGGAAAATCTTTTACCTCATATTCACTTTGGGGAAATTTTAGTCCTTACTGTTCTAATTTCTTCCTTCACTGATTTGCCTTCTTCTCTTTTGTCTGAGAACCTTCATGGAAAGTTCCACTCATTGGTCTAAGAGTTTCTTCCCCAATGTCATCCTAAGGTGCTATTTAGTATATTATACATACTTTATCTTAGTAATTGCTATTTCCCTCACATAAAAAGATACTGTTCTTTATTGCTGAGACCTAAGTTGTGTAGCTGACACAACCTCAATTCAGTATTAGTATTAATATGAGTGAAGTAGTGACAGAAGAATTCTATGTAAGTAGAAAGAATACCTGATATTTTAAAAATGGATTTTATGATATCCTCATTTTCTCCTAAAACTATAACGTGATTAATATCAGTTAAGATAAAGTTTGTCCTGTGGTGGGTATTATGGAGGGCACGTATTGCATGGAGCACTGGATGTAGTGCATAAACAATGAATTCTTACACTGAAAAGAAATTAAATTTTAAAAAAAGATAAAGTTTCTTTTGTTATGAGACCCTTTTAAAATTTTCAGAAAATATTTCCCAATGATTTAAGTAAGTCTGTGATGTGTCATAAATGGGCGTAGAAATTGATGGATTTATATGGTGTGTAGGCAGAAATATAGTAACCTCACTCCAATACTCTTTTACCATTGGCATATACCGGATTTGAGTAACACTGTAAATTGTCCTGTACTGTAGTAGTTAGGGAAGTAAATCAGGGTTAATATCTACATTTCTTCATTTATTAGAGAATGAGTGAAGAGTGTCTGGGGAAAGGAGCAGTGGGAGAGGCGGAGAGAGGATCTTAAGCAGGCTCAATGCCCATCATAGAGCCCAATCTGGGGCTCGATCTCACAAACTGAGATCATGACCTGAGCTGAAATCACGAGTCAGATGCTTAACTGACTGAACCACCCAGGTACCCCAAGATTTATATTTAAAATTGGATGCGCGGCACGCAGGGGTGGTTCAGTCATTAAATGTCTGCTTTTGGCTCAGGTCATGATCTCAGGGTCCTGGGATTGAGCCCTGAGTCCCACATCTGGCTCCCTGCTAGGCAGGAAGCCTGCTTTTTCCTCTCTGTCTGTCCCTTCCCCTGCTTGTGTTCACTCTCTCTGTCAAACAAACAAATAAAACCTTTAAAGAAAATACTAACCAGAGGATAAACTTACATCCTTCTGTTTAAAACAAACAAACAAACAAATAAATAAAACAATCTGCATTTGGAGAAGAGGGGAAAAAGGGGAACATTTATGTGTAGTTTCTACACATTTTCTCCAATTATGATATATAGTTAAAATCTATTCAATATATAATTAGTCCTATGCTTAGCGCTATAATAAAGAATGTGGGAGATATAAAAGAACTAACTGTTCCACCTCACCCCAGGGAGAAAATTACCATTGACAAGACAGTCCTCATAGGAAACTGCACTGTATCAGGGAATTAGAGAAACTTAGGTTCAGAGCTTACCCCTTTAAATCACTCAGGTGTATTTTTGCAGAAACCTAGAACATGATTAGATTATGAATGAACCTTAAGTTGTTGAAGAACCCATATTTTTGTGGTTGTCTATTGAATTAGACATGGCAGCCACAGGAAGCTTAGGAAATGAGGTCGGACAAACAGAGAGTGGGCAGGGGTGATGCTTGTTTTGTCCCACTGTGTTTCCATGAAATTTTGTATTAAGTGGCCTTTAGGATGTTTGCTGAATCCCACCCACAGGGGAAATGTTGTTGTTTTATTGGAACTTGAGGTAAAATAAACTTCCATGTCCTAGACTTCCTGGCCTGCCTCAGCAAGCCAGCCCGGAAGGTACTATGTCCAGGTAGCTCCCTGCCTCTAACCCTACTGTAAAGGTCTTGCTTTTGTTGCCCTAACGAGTACACCTCTTCTTGACATCCCGAATCTTCTTACTCTTTTAGTACAAGGAAACAAAGATTAAAAATACAAGAAGTTTTCTATCTGAAAGAGGAGGGAAAGACAAAGTCTCTAACTTTCCTATCAGGGGAAACCACTAGTATCTAAATAGCAGTGATCCTGCAGGGGCTGGCTCCACGGGAAGGTTGGCTTGTGGGTGAGTGGCCTGTGTTGCCACGTAGACACCATACTCGGAAGGGACCCACACTGGGACTAATGCTCTGCGGATGCCGTCTTTAAATTAATGATTATCTTTGAACTGGTGTTCTCTAAGTGAAGTCTGGTGGGCTAGGGAGCGTGTGCTTGAGCAGCTTTATAATTTAACACTTCTAACAACACCTTCCCCCTGCTCGCTGAATAAGAAGCCCTTGCAAAAAAGAGGCTTTGCAAATTATGTGACTGCTCTTGTCTCTTTGGGGAACTCTATAGTTTTTTTTTTTTTTATTCTACTAATAACAGCATGTCAATTGAGAGTTTTCTCCGAGAAGTGGTTATATTCATCTATTAAACTTGTATCATAACATTTTGTTGCAAACCTTCTTGAGGCTGCTCTGTAGAGTCATTTTACACTAATAACTGACCTAGTCTGTTCAGGCTGCTATAGCAAAGGTGCCATAGAGTGAATGCCTAAACAACAAATATTTATTTATCACAGTTCTGGAGGGTAGGAAGTCCAAGGTCAAGGCACCAGCAGATTCAGCGTCTAGTGACAGCCTGTTTCCTGGTTTGGGGACAGCCCTCTTCCTATAACCTCACATGGGGGAAGGGGTAGGGTAGTTCTCTGGGCTCTCATTTATAAAGGCACAAATTCCTTTTCAGAGGGCTCCACCTCCCAAAGGCCTCACCTTCAGATGCCATCTTATTGGGTTTAGGTTTCAACATATGAATCTGGGGGCACACATTCAGTTTATAGGAAATCATGAAAAGGAGTTAACTATCATTAGTATCAGTATAAGTAATTCTAAAATCAAACATAGTTGTCAGATGTAGTTGTCATGGATACTGAGGGTATTTCTAAAGATTTTCATAAATGTAGCATATGGCTTCCTAGAGGACTATCTTCAAGGAGATTTCACTTGGATGTATAAATACTGATAATTTAACAACTCAGTCTTATAATTATTAGTCATGATTACAAAAAAGTTACTTGTAGAATTAAAGTAAGCTGAAATCTTGCTCTCTGATCTGATTTTACATCTTAAAAAGATCCAAATTTTCTATAGACCTGTTTGGGATAAAGAATGTGAAACACCTAGCAACTAACATTATAGACTCGGGATAACCTCAATTACAGAGAAAAAGATCCATATTTAGCTAATTCAAAATTTTGCATAGATATAACCTCTAATTATAAGGATACAATATGCTTAAGTAGCAGGATGAGCTTTAGAGAAGTCAATTTAAATACCCACCTATAATGTTGGGGACTCACCAAGAAAGAATAAAGGCTTATCTGTGACATGCTAGCTACACCACAACTCCCCCTCCCCCCAAAAAAAGAAGGTAAGAGTTTCCTTCTCTTTTTTTCTTTCTTTCTTTCCTTTTTTTTTTTTTTGGTAAGATTTTTATTTATTTATTTGAGAGAGAGAGAGAAAGAGGTGAGGGGCAGAGGGAGAAGCAGACTCCCATGAGCAGGGACCCCAATGGTGGGGCTTGATGAGGGGCTTCACCCTGGGACTCCAGGATCATGACGTGAGCTGAAGGCAAACACTTAATGGACTGAACCACTCAGGTGCCCCTGAGAAGATAGGAGTTTCTAGGATTCATTGTTTCTTGACATCTTATTGTGTTTTAAAAAAATACCTGATAGGGCTTCAAAACTGCAAGCTTCCTGTGTGAACTGAGACAGACCCTGGTTCTTTTGATCTGCAGTGAGACCCAGGAATCAGTACTATTAATTCCGGGAAATATTTTCTTCATTTGCCCAAGTTTCTTCTGACCTCCCTGGCTGCTGCTGCTTTGCATTTTTTGCTGGTTCCTCCCCAGTTCTCCTACCTCTAAACTTGAGCGTGACCAAAGGTTCCAACCCATTCTTAGACTGCATTTCTATTTTTTCTCACTGTTAATGATCTCATCCTCTCTTATGACTTCCAAACTATCTATATGCTGATGACTTCCAAATTTATATCTCTTGCCTGATTTTTCCATAAGTTTTAGAGATTGGGTGTCCAGCTGCTGCCATGACATTGCCTTTTGGGTGTCTAATAGGTATTATCTTCAGTTCAGCTCTACCAGAAAGGATCCAAATACTAGCAGATTTTTTTCTGTTGTTATATTTTTGTTGTTGTGTTTTATAGTAGGGGAAATCAAGGTAAGGAAATGGGGAAATGAAAAAAAGAAATGAAGAAATCCAATAAAGGATTCATTATCAAACCAGCTACCCTCTGGGCAAATGGAATGCTGGGAGAATTCTGGAGACCAGTGTAAAACACAAGCCTCACTTAGTCCCCTTAAAGGGCGAGGGAACTGGGGTATTTATATCCCAAATCCTGTCAGTTACTGGCTGACAGCTGCTCTTGGAGGATATTAATTCCCTAGCACATCCAGCCACTTTTGGTGGAAAGCAGACTCCTATGGCAAAAGAGCATCATCAGGCAAAGATGTAAATTTCTGGAAATGGAAGTTGGGCAGGTATACAGTGGAGTGGATAAGAGGACAGATGAGGACCATAAACCACTTCTGCCACAGACACTTCAAACTTAACCTGTCTTCTGATAGTCCGAACCCACGCTTCTAACAGAATTGCCAATCTCAGAAGTGCAGCAACTTTCTTCCGTTGCTCTGACTGAAGACCTTGGAGTCATTGCTGAGTCTTTTCTGTCCTTCATCCTCCAGATCCCATCATCCAGCAAATTCTGTCCTCTCTACTTTTGGAATGCACCCTGAATCCAAATCTTTCACTCCACCACTACTCCAAGCCACCATCACCTCTTGTCTAGATTGTCCCAATAGCCACCTTAGCTGTCACACTGCTTCTACCTTTTCACCTGTCTTAACCAGACAGCCAAGAGGTCCTTTTAAAATGTAGGTCTGGATAATGGAGCTTCCCTGCTCAAACACTCAGATACTTTTGCATTCCACTCAGTGAAAGCCAAAATACTTCCTATGACTTAAACAGTGTTATGTATTGGCACCTTCCTGCCCTAAATTCATTGTCTCTCTGACTTCCTCTCTTACTCTGACTACTCTCTTTTTGCCAATCATATAAGTCATACTTAATGCTCCTGAAACATTCTAGGCAGGCACAGTCCTGCCTTTGTATTTGCTGTCACCTCTGTCAGCGGTGTTCTTTCACCTGAAATCATTTTGGCTTGCTTCCTAACCTCCTTCATTTTTTAGTCAAAAGTTATTTTTCATTGAGAATTTTCCTTGCCACCCTATGTAAAATGTTAGCCCTTCCCACACATTCCTAACTCTCCTTCCTGAATTAGTTTTTTCCCTTAGTATTTGGCGCTATATAGCATACTATATATTTTAATTTATTTAACTTATTTATGACCTGTATCTACCCTAGATCTTAAGCTCCTAAAGGCAGGAATTTTTGCTTACCCTCAATGTTTGGTATTTTTTCTTTTTCTGGCTCTCAATAGATATTTGTTGAATAAATGAATAAAATTCATAGTACTCTACTTTTTTAATTAAAAAATTATTAATTGAATTATAATATACAGTTTTATAATAGTTTTAGGTACATAATATAATGACCCAACATTTCTATACACGAATCAGTGCTCAACACAGTAAATATACTCTTAGTCCTCTTTATCTATTTTACTTATCCCCTCACCCACTTCCTGTCTGGTAACCACAAGTTTGTTATCTGTATGTAAGAGTCTGTTTGTTTGTTTTTTAAGTCCTTTTTGTTTATTCTTTAAGTCCTTTTTGTTTATTCATTTGTTTTGCTTCTAAAATTCCACATATGAGTGAAATTAAATGGTATTTGTCTTTCTTTGACTTATTTCACATAGTATGATACTGTCTACATCCATCCATGTTGTCACAAATGGCAAGATCTCATTCTGTTTTATGGCTGAGTAATATTCCAATTCCTCTTTCTCCATATATCTATCAGTGAACACTTAGGTTGCTTCTAAATCTTGGCTACTGTAAATAGTGCTGCAAAAACACAAGCGTACATATACCTTTTCAAATTAGTGTTTTCATTTTCTTTGGGTAAATGCCCAGTAGTGAAATTACTAGATCATATGGTAATTCTATTTTTAATTTTTTGAGGAAACTCCATACAGCTTTCCACAGTGGTGGTACAAATTTGCATCCCCACCAACAGTGCACAAGGGTTCTTTTTCCTCCCCATCTTCATCAACACTTGTTATTTCTTGTCTTTTTGATTCTAGCCATTCTGACAATTGGAAAGTGATACCTCATTGTGGCTTTGATTTGCATTTCTCTGATGATTACTGATGTTGAGCATGCTTTCATGTGTCTTTGTGCTATCTGTATGCCTGCCTTAGAAAAATGTCTACTCAAGTTCCTCTGCCCATTTTTAATTGGATTATGTGGGTGGGGTTCTTTTGGTGTTGAGTTTATTTATTTATTTATTTTCAGCATAACAGTATTCATTATTTTTGCACCACCCCAGTGCTCCATGCAAGCCGTGCCCTCTATAATACCCACCCCCCGCCCCTTCAAAACCCTCAGATTGTTTTTCAGAGTCCATAGTCTCTCATGGTTCACCTCCCGTTCCAATTTCCCCCAACTCCCTTCTCCTCTCTATCTCCCCATGTCCTCCATGCTATTTGTTATGCTCCACAAATAAGTGAAACCATATGATAATTGACTCTCTCTGCTTGGCTTATTTCACTCAGCATAATCTCTTCCAGTCCCATCCATGTTGCTACAAAAGTTGGGTATTCATCCTTTCTGATGGAGGCATAATACTCCATAGTGTATATGGACCACATCTTCCTTATCCATTCGTCTGTTGAAGGGCATCTTGGTTCTTTCCACAGTTTGTCGACCGTGGCCATTGCTGCTATAAACATTGGGGTACAGATGGCCCTTCTTTTCACTACATCTGTATCTTTGGGGTAAATACCCAGTAGTGCAATGGCAGGGTCATAGAGAAGTTCTATTTTTAATTTCTTGAGGAATCTCCACACTGTTCTCCAAAGAGGCTGCACCAACTTGCATTCCCACCAACAGTGTAAGAGGGTTCCCCTTTCTCCACATCCCCTCCAACACATATTGTTTCCTGTCTTGCTAATTTTGGCCATTCTAACTGGTGTAAGGTGATATCTCAATGTGGTTTTAATTTGAATCTCCCTGATGGCTAGTGATGATGAACATTTTTTCATGTGTCTGATAGCCATTTGTATGTCTTCATTGGAGAAGTCTGTTCATATCTTCTGCCCATTTTTTGATATGATTGTCTGTTTTGTGTGTGTTGAGTTTGAGGAGTTCTTTATAGATCCTGGATATCAACCTTTTATCTGTACTGTCATTTGCAAATATCTTCTCCCATTGCGTGCGTTGCCTCTTTGTTTTCTTGACTGTTTCCTTTGCTGTGCAGAAGCTTTTGATTTTGATGAGTTCTTTATATATTTTGAATATTAATCCAAATACATTTATCAGTTGTATCACTTAAAAATTTCTTCTCCTATTCAGTAGGTTATTTTTTTGTTTTGTTGTTGGTTTCCTTTGCTGCAAAAAGCTTTTTATTTTGATGTCATCCCAATAGCCTATTTTTGCTTTTGTTTCTTTTGCCTTAGAAAACATGTCTAGAAAAATATTGCAAGGGGTGATCTCAAAGAAATTACTGCGTATATTTTCTTCTAGTAGTTTACTGGTTTCACGTCTTGCATTTAGGTCTTTTAGTCCATTTTGAGTTTATTTTTATGTATGGTGTAAGGAAATGTTCCAGATTTATTCTTTCATACGTAGTTGTGCAGTTTTCTTAGGACTATTTATTGAAGAGACTGTCTTTTCCCCATTGTACATTCTTGCCTCCTTTGTCATAAAGTAATCGACCACAGAAGTGTGGGTTCATTTCTGGGCTTTCTATTCTGTCCCATTGATCTATGTGTCTGTTTTTGTGTTGATACCTTACTGTTTTGATTATTATAGCTTTGTAGTAGGTCTTGAAATCTGAAATGGTGATACCTTCTGTTTTGTTCTTTCTCAAAATTGCTTTGTGGTTCCACACAGACTTTAGGATTATTTGCTCTAATTCTGTGAAAAATACTATAGGTACTTTAATAAGATTGTATTCAATTTGTAGATAGCTTTGGGTAGTATGGTCATTTCAACAATATAATTTCTTCAAATCCATGAGCCTGGAATATCTTTCCATTTGTTTGTGTCATCTTCACTTACTTTCACCAATGTTTTATATTTTCCAGAGTACAGGTCTTTCACATCCTTGACTAAGTTATTCTGAGGGATTTTATTCTTTTTGGTGCAATTGTAAGTGAAATTATTTTCTTAATTCTTTTTCTGCTACTTCATTATTAGTGTATGGAAATGCAACAAGTGTCTGCATATCAATTTTGCATCCTCCAGCCTTACTGATTTCATTTGTCTGTTCTAGTAGTTTTTTGGTGGAGTCTTTTGGGTTTTCTATATAGAATATCATGTTATTTGTAAATAGTGGAAGTTCTACTTCTACCTTGTCAATTTGGATGCCTTTTTTTTTTTTTTTTTTTTTTTTTGGTTGTTGTTGTTGTCTGATTGCTGTGGCTAGGACTTTCAGTACAACTTTGAATAAAACTGGTGAGAATGAACATCCTTGTCTTTTTAAAATTTTTTGAAGATTATTTATTTTAGAAAGAAAGAGAGAGAGAGCATGCAAACAGGGGGAAGTGCAATGGGAATGGGAGAGGGTGAGAGAGAATCCCAGACTCCCTACTGAACATAGAACCTGATGTAGGGCTTGATCTCTGGACCCAAGATCATCACCAGATCCTAAATCAAAGTCAGATGCCCAACAAACTAAGTCACCCAGGGGCCCCATGGACATCTTTGTCTTGTTCCTAATCTTAGAAGAATTCACCACTGAGTATTTATTAGCATAGGCTTTTCACATATGGCCTTTACTATGCTGAAGTATGTTCTCTCTAATCCTACCTTGTTTAGAGTTTTAAAAATCATGAATAGATGTTGTACTTTGTCAAATGCTTTTTCTGCATCTAGTGAGATGATCATATGGTTTTTTCCTTTTATTCAAATCTGAATCATAAAGCCTTTCAAAATTAATTCATATGCCATATCTGACAATGGAAGAAAATGCCATTTCTCCATGGCAAGAAAATTATTTACCAAGACAGTAGAAGAGATTAACATTACTTGGTATAAGATGTACAGTGGCACAAGTTGGCACACTCTTTTTGAGAATGATGAAAAATGGCTACAATATTTCCCCTTCTTTAAACACAACCTTAGTTAAGTAGTTGTTACTTGGGAAGTTGTGTGTCTCAGGACTTGACTTTGTGATTTGTTTTTGCCAATGCATCTTTAGCAACCATGAGGCAAGCAGGGCATTGGAAAGGACTTACATGTAAGACTTTCAGGAGAATATGACAGAGGTAGCCTGCTGGAAGACATAGGGTGATGAGGAAGAGAACTAAGCAATATTGCCTGCCAAACACCAGACACATGAGTGAGGCTGTATCAGATCATGCGACACTCAGCTAATAAACCAGCTTACAACAGTGGCCTGAGAGAACCCAGGAGAGAGCAGTTGAGCAGTCTAATATGAAAGAGCCACCTAGTCAAGTCAAAGGTCTATGAGCTAAGTAAAACTGTTATCATTTTGAGCCCATAAATTTTAAGGTAGTTAACAATATTTATTGATATATTATCTTGAATCAAATATACATTTGTTTTTACATTTTAAAATTTTCCTTTGGTTCCTAACACTTTTTAATTTCACATTCCTAAAGGGATCTCTACTGAAGTGTATATGTCCCTAATTACTACCCATATATTTAAGAATTAAGCCCTACTCTTAGGGCTTAATTATATTTGATGAATATATCCTATCCCTTCCTCCATCTAAACCACATGACTTGACCTTCTTATTTAAGATTTGCTAACAGCAATGTTATCATTAAATAAAGAAGATTAACTTAATATGTTCTAAGTATGTAACCTATAGAAAATAGCCTACTTATTTAGGCTGCTTCCTATAATAGGTGTGCTTTGTACCATGTTGTGAATGACATACATCAATTCAGCTAGTCATAATTTTCAAATTTTCCTAAGTATTGGTAGTCTTCAATAACTAGGAGTGGCTTGGAGTTACAGGACTCCTTCTCCAGAAACTTGTTACCATAGTACTATATTATAGTGAAAACAATCTCAGATAGAAATTGCAACATAATTAAGGATGGATTAGCAAACAGACAAAACAACCAAGGCACAAGAAGACCTCACTGTCTGTTCTTTTAGGTGTTTCCAAAAAGTACCTTGCATGAAAGATTCACTCTTAGGCAAATGCAATAATATTTTGATGACAGGTTAAGCCTACCTTCCACTTGGGTTAGGAAATAGAATACCCATTAATTGGAAGGCTTTTTCTAGACCTTAGTCTAGATGAACTAAGCTACTGGGTATATCAGACTCTTTCACTCTGTTCGCTTAGAAAAGCGACACTTGTATGATCTTTCTAGCTTGCTGTATGCTTTTGTGGGTTTATTTTGTTGGTAGTTCACTCAGCTTTTTTAATCTGTTAAGTTTTATCTTTTGCTAAATTTGAAAAGTTTTCTGCCTTTATTTCTTCAAGTACTTTTCCATCTCTGGCTTCTTTTTTCTCTCCTCTTCAACTTCTATGACATGAATGTTAGAACTTTTATTATAGTCCCACTGGTCCCTGAGACTATTTTTTTCAAAGTCTTTTTTCTCTTTGTGTTGAGATTCGGTAATTTCTATTGTCCTATCTTCCAGTTCATGTATTCTTCTGTTTGTCTCTTCCATTCTATTGAACTCATCCACTGAGTTTTTTATTTCAACTACTATATTTTTCAGTTCTAAAATTTCCATTTGTTTCTTTATATTTCTGTTTGTTTTCTGAGACTTTCATTTGTTTGGAATATGTTTATAAATTTCTCATTGAAAAATTTTATGATGACTGCTGTAAGGTTATTTGTTAGATAATGCTAACATCTTTGTCATTTCAATGTTGGCATCTATTGAATATCTTTTTTCATTCAATTCAAGATCTTCCTCTTTCTTTTTATGAGAGTGATTTTCAGTTAAGTCCTGGATATTTTAATAATAAACTATGAGACTCTGGACCTCATTTAACTTCTGTTTTGGTTGACTTTCTCTGACTCCGCTCCAAAAGAGGAGAGGTATGCCCTGCCTCATCAGGGTCAGGGGCAAGTAGAAGCTCCAGTTTCCCATGTGGGTTCTGATAACATCTAGTGCTTGTGTGTCTGTGGCTCCACATTACTCCAGGCAATGAAATTTCTGGCTTCCCATGTGGTCTCCACTGGCACCATAGGTGGGTGGCATCATTAGCACTAGGTAGTGGTGAAAGTTCTAACTCTCCATTAGATGTTCTCTGACATCACTTCAGTAGAGAGGTGCAGGATGGAAGTGGATCTATACTCCCCTCATGGTTCCCAGGGATACCACAGGGGAAGCTTCTCACAGGCTGGCTAAAATCAAAGTCTCATTTTCCTTCTTAGCCTTCTCTGTTACCACCCCAGTGGTACGGGTGAGAGCATGGGACACCTTCTTATAGCCTCTGCAATGTGGAAGTCTAGAATCCTCACTTAGCCTTGGCTTGCATCTGTGGGAGTAGGGCCACACATTTTTCTGTAGTGTTTGGAAGAAGTAGAGTAATTATTATCTGTAATGTTCAGTCTTGATAGGTTTCCCTATTCCTGTTCCTTTGACTAGAGAGTGCAGGGTTTTGTTGGGGCTTATATTTAATTTTTTGTCTACTATTATTGGCATTTCTGGGTTGCCAGTATCTCCAGCTCCAAGTCTGACATGTATGAGGTAAAAATAAAACTGAGGAAACTTAAAACCTTGTCATTCCTTGGATTTCATGGTCCCTGGCCAGTCTGTTTAATTCTCCCCATTGTTCAGAGTATTGTTTGGTTTGTTTTACATATATGTCCAGGGATTTTAATTGTAGTAAATGGAAGGAATAGGGGAAGATACCTGTACTCCATCTTCTCAGAAGTGAAACTCGTCTATCATTATTTTTAAGAACAGTTTTAAGCTCACAACACAGTTGAAAGGAAGGTACAGAGATTTTCCACATACCCATTTCCCTCACACATGTATTGCCTCCCCCATTGGCAACATCATTCACCAAAATGGTACATTTGTTATCAAGGATGAGTTTACATTGACACATCATGATCATTCAAAGTCCATAGTTTATCTTTGGGTTTACCCTTGGTGTTATACATTTCTGTGGGTTTGGACAAATGCATAATGACATATAGCCATAATTATAACATCATACAGAGTATTTTTCACTGCTCTAAAAATCCTATTTATTCTGCATATTCATCTCCCCTTCTCCCACTGGTCTTTTTACTGTTACCATAGTTTTGCCTTTTCTAGAATGTCATATAATTGAGATCATATAGTTCAATAGCCTTTTCAGATCGGCTTCTTTCACTTAGTAATACGAACTTAAGTTTCATGCATATCTTTTCCTGGCTTGATTGCTCTTTTTTTTTTTTTTTTTTTTAGTGATAAATAATATTCCACTGTCCGGAGGTAACACCATTTATTTATTCATTGTCCTCCCGAAGGAAATCTGGTTGCTTCCGAGTTTTGGCAGTTATGAATAAAGCTGCTATAAATATCCCCTGTGCTGGTTTTTTGTGTGGATATGTCTTCAACTGCTTTGGGCAAACACCAAGGAGAGTGACTGCTGGCTGATAAAACGAGTATATTGAGTTTTGTAAGATCCTGCCAAACTATCTTCCAAAGTGCCTGTACCATTTTGTATTTCTATCAGCAATATATGAGAGTTCCTGTGGCTCCACATCCTGGCCAGGAATTGATATTATTAGTGTTCTAAATTTTGGTCATTTTAATAAGTGCATAGGGATATCTCATTGTTTTAATTTGCATTTCTTGATGCCATGGAACATCTTTTCATATGCTTGTTTGCCACTTGCATATCTCCCTTGGTGAAGTGTTTGTTAAGATCTTTGACATATTTTTTGATTATGTCATTTGTTTTCTTATGTTGAATTTTAAGGGTTCTTTACTTATTTTGGATAACAGTCCGTTATTTGGTGTGTCTTTTTGTAAAATTTTTTTTCCCAGTCTGTGTCTTGTCTTTTAACTCTGTTGACAGCTTTTGTAGAGCTCAAGTTTTTAATTTTAATGAAGTCCAGGTTACCAATTGTTTCTTTCATGTATCATGCCTTTGTTGTTTTATCTAAAAAGTATTCACCCTACCCAAGGCCGTCTGGGTTTTTTCTTGTATTATCTTCTAGGAGTTTTATTGTTTTGCGTTTTACATGTAAGTCTCTGATATATTTTTGAGTTAATTTTTGTTGAAGGGTATAAACTCTGTGTCTAGATTCAATTTTTTATATATCGGTACCCAAATTTTCCAGCCTCATCTGTTGAAGAGACTATCTTTGCTCCATTGTATTGTCTTTATTCCTTTTCAAAGCTCACTTAACTATGTTTATGTGGGTTTATTTCTGGACTCTCTATTCTCTTCCACTGACCTGTTTATTTATTATTATTATTATTATTTTGCCATACCACACTGTCTTAATTACTGTAGCTTTACGGTAAATTTTGAAGTCAGGTGGGGTCAGTCCTCCACTTTGTTCTTCTTCTTCAGTATTGTGTTTGCTTTTCTGGGTCTTTTGCCTCCCCATATAAATTTTAGTATTGGCTTGTTGATACCCGTAAAGTAACTGACAGTATTTTGATTGACATTGCATTGACTTTATACATCAAGTTAGGAAGAATTGACATCCTGACAAGATTAAGTCTTCCTATTTATAAACATGGAATATTTCTCCATTTATTTTTTCTTTGATTTTGTTCATCAGAGTTTCGTAGTTTTCCTCATATAGATATGTACATACTTCATTAGGTTTACACCCAAATATTTAATTGGGGGGGTACTAATGAAAATTGTATTAGCATTTTTAATTTCAAATTCCATTTTTTCATTGTTACTATATAGAAAAGCAGTTGATTTCCTGTATGTTAAGTTGTATCCTGCAATCTTGCTAATCATTGCTTATCAATTTCAGCAGTTCATTTTTGTTTTGATATTTGGTTGATTCTTTGGGTTTCTATATAGATGATCATGGCATCTGTGAACAGAAAAAGTTTTATTTCTTTCTTCCTAGTGTGTATATATATATGTATATCTTTTCCTCCTTTTTGCTTTATTGCATTAGTAAGGACTTCCCATATGATGTTGGAAAAAAAGTGGTGAAAGAGGATATGATGATATTTAAATCTACATTATCACCATTTTTTTGCATAGTTTTGTCACGATTCTGATTTTGCCATTTTTTTCTTTTCTTTTCTTTTGCCATTCTAATTTTGATACTAATACTGGTCGTATGGATTTTAAAAATCTGGAAGAGCACAGAGGAGCCAACATTAGCATGTAATAGGGCACTGCCCTAGCCTCCACCTTGTTCAAAATTTGTACAAATAACTGAGATGAATGTTAAAAGACAATAATATATTTGGTAGAGCAGGCGGCCCCAAGAGGGCCTCTTTGGCATGAAGATTACTTTGAGTTAAAATGTAATCAAGACCCAGACGATTCAGAAAAAGCTCTTTGCTTCCTCTTCAACTGCCTAAAAAGAATTGAGATGTATAGGACCTACTCTAGGAAGCTGTAGATAACTACATTACATTATGAACTACACATGGTAGACAGAGGAACCTAGCTACACCTGTTTGGTCAAAGTCCTCTATGTGCCATTGTTTCTTGGTGGCCCAGCAAACATTTGTTTACCAAACATTTACTCTTTTTCATCTTCTTGCAAATTGCATTCCTTCCCTTTGAAGTCCCAGATACCTACCCCCATACCCTCATGTTACCAGACTCTCTTTGGAATTTCCATGTCTGTGTGGAATCCTCATATCTACAAAATTAAATTTGACTTTCTATTGTCAATATGATTCTTAATCCAGCTAGAAGGACCTTTGAAGGGGACAGGAAATTCTTGCTCCTTGACATTTGCATCTCAAAAAACTGGCAGCAGTAGTTAATACACAGGATCATAAAATCAAGATCCAAAAAACGTTGATAAAACAATATCATAAATATTACATTATGCATGTTGATTCACAAAATAAATTATATAATATAGTATAAAGAACAGTGTTGGTCTGGTATTGGTTCTTACGGAGCAAGTAACAAGCAAACAACAAATGGAAGGAAGATAGTGCTTAGATAGTGATTAGAAATTTAGAAAACAAACGAAGCCATTATTAATTCAGCTTGCATTTGGGGACAAGCACTGGCATAGCATCTTGTAGATGCTACAGAATCTATATTAACAGAAGGGAGTGGCCAGAATAGGGAGGTAATTATAACATTGTATGCTAAGATGTGTAGATGATATGTGGGCATTGTACCCAACTAATTGGAGGTGACAAACCTGGTGACAAGTGACATGAAAGACCATTGAAAAGTGTTTAATTTGATGAGGAAAAGGGTAGAGAATATGAAAGATGCCATGTGGAAAAAGAATAAATCATTCTGTGAGAAGTGAGAGATAGTGAGTTCCCTGCTACTATAAGTATTTAAGCAATGGAAAAAGGACCAGCTATCAGGGATTTAATTAAAAAAAAAAAAAAAAAAAGTGATCCTGCTTTAGGTGAACACTGGACTAGATGACCTCTGAGGTCATTTCTTCCATGAATCTATGGACCTTTATAGGCTGAGTTAAGAAGAGAATGGCGAAGTGTTAATCAGGTCTTTAATCTCACAAAACAGAGCACAGCTGGTCTTTGCCTTTAATGAGATCCAGACATTAATACAAATAACAGGTATTTTTCATTAGGATAAGTAATGGGATATGAGCATTGTAAAAGAGAGGCACCTGCTCACATATTTTAAAAAATAACTTCCTATAGGAAGATGTCTGCAAATTGAAACACGAATAAGAAGAAAAAAGACTCTTCGTCTCAAGTATTCTGCTTAATTTTGCACCAGTTTAAAAAAAAAAAAAAAAGTGAGTGAGGTTGCCATCTAGTGACTGTTCTCCGGTTTTCAGTTTAGGAGGCTCTGGGTTCTCACACCTGGTTGTTATGTTAGTCTCGCTTGGAAGTTTCCCCTACTATGGATTCCGGACATCCACCTGAAGCTGGAATCAGAATCTTTGGATATGGGGCTCCAGAGGTTCTGCTTTATTTTAAATATCTTCAGATGATTACTCTGGGCCTAGTTTACCACCAGTGTTTGGAATTAATTGCCCTGGGAATGTGCTGTGTGTGGGCTTTAGTGCTGCAGGAGCAAATTTATGGGAAGTACAGTATTTACCTACTTGCTCCAAAAACCAGGTTTTAGGCATATGCAACTTGGTGTTGCATCTCTGTATTTCTGATCCCAAAATAGGCTTCGCACAGCTAGAATTGACCCTCCTCTATACCTGAAGATACATAATCAAAGATGTTTACTGTAACACTAGTTTTAATAACGATTGACTAAAAACTAGGCACATGCTCATCGGTAGGCTTTGCCTAAAAAAAAACGACAGTAAATACAAGCACTGAAATGACCATTTAAAAAGAATGACGTAGGGGCACCTGGGTGGCTCAGTGGGTTAAGCCTCTGCCTTTGGCTCAGGTCATGATCTCGGGGTCCTGGGATTGAGCCCCGCATCTGGCTCTCTGCTCAGCAGGGAGCCTGTTTTTCCCCCTCTCTCTGCCTGCCTCTCTGCCTACTTGTGATTTCTCTGTCAAATAAATTGAAAATCTTTAGAAAAATAAAAAGAATGAGATAGTTCTATATATGCTGATACCCTAGATGTATTATGTGAAAAAAGCAGCTGTATTTTTAGCAGAGGTGATTCTGAGTCAATGATCTAGAGTCAGTCTTAGAAACACTGCATTAATGAGTAGAGAGAGTAGTATTTGTGACCTAAGGCCATGGATGGAACTTAAGGATTTTCATTTTTAACATATTCCTCAAGTGATTCTAATACAATCAACGCTTGAAATTATCAGCATAGGCATCTTCCCAGGTACCCTCAAATCAGCTTCCTCTAGGTCTGTGGCCAGTCCAGCTCTTCCTCTGTAATAATCTGGCATTGTGGGAATGTTTTCAGTCTCAACTGAAGAGATAGCATGCCCATGAAAATATGATTTAAAGTCAACTTCCAGACACTCTTCAAACATGGAACTTGAGACAAGCTCTTGTGAAACTCAACTTGTTCCCAGTGTGTTGACGTGGCCACCATGTGGAAAGTAATCTGGTGGCTTTAGAGCTATGGCAAGCCATCATGTCACGTATGAATCAGTCATTCTAACAGGATGTGACTGCACCCTATGTCTCTGTAAAAGAGAACAGAAAGTGCAATAAGGAAACAAAGAAGGAACCAATGATGGAAAAGTTGAAAGTGCAAAAGGAGCAAAAGCTCACAATGGGCTGATCTGAGATGTGTTTGCTCCTTTCCGTTTCCCAAAGGTTGGGGTTCTAGGCAGCTATCTCCTGTTAATAGAATCTTCCTTTAGCAGACTCTGTAAGCAATAATCTGTGAGTCTGTAGTGTTCTCCTACAGAGTTGACTTTCACAACCTGTTTAGCATTAGAGTTCTCTCTTCACAGAGAACCAGACTGTTGAAAGGAATGAGTCTCCTCTATGGAAGGCCCCTCAATTGGACAAACATCTAGGTGGGAGACTGAGGAATCATTGAAAATAGAGAAAGCTGGGTGTGAAAGCCCCCCTCGGGCCTACCCAAGCCTCCCTATAGCCAATGGAAATGAGTCTCCACTCTGACTCTCCAACTTATGGTTTACAGGGATGATGTAGTTTCGAGTAGATGAGATTTTATTATTTTAGCTTACTCTTGATCACTTACTAAAAGCATCTGAGAGTAAGCCTTAAATCAGTTTGCATGTGTTTTTTTGTCAAAATAATGTTTATAGTTTTTCTAATCATAGAAGAAAAGAAAAATTCGGGATGTTGGGGTGGCTCAGTTGGTTAAACATCTGATTCTTGATTTCAGCTCAGGGCATGCTTTCAGGGTCCTGGGATCGAGCCCTGTATTGGGCTATGTTCTTACCGTGACATCTGCTTGAGATTCCCTCGCTCTCCCATGGCCCCTCTCCCTACTTGCACTTGTGCATGCACACACACACACACACACACACTCTTTCTCTCTCTCAAATAAATAAAGAAAGAAATAAAATTTAAAAAAAAGAAAAGAAAAATTCAAAGGAAAAATCACAGATGCATCAATACATTTTCCCTTCAGTCCTTTCTGTAGGCATACATTTATATACATTTTAAGAAAACTGGTATTAACTCATGTCTATTTATCATTAAATATAATATTTGATTGTATGGATGTGCCTAAGTTTCTGTATTCATTCACCTGTTGAGGGACATCCTGTTTGCTTCCAGGTTTTGGCAATTGTAAATAAACTACTATAAACACTAAAAAAAGAAAAGAAAAGAAAAAAAGCTGATATAAGACTTTATATTCTGTTTGGTATCCTGTTCTGTTAACTTAAGGTATCCTTTTACCACAGTATTAAATATTTTAAGCCATTAAAACTTTTATTATGTAACTCTACCACAATTTGTTCAATCTACTTATGAAGGATATTTGGTGTTTTCTGGGTTTTTCTCCATTAAAAATTCTTTTTTTGGTTTTTAAAATTAAATCTGAATGCCACTGGTATTTCACTGTTGTTCATAAAATTATTTGTTTTTAAAATACACATTCTTTATCATATTTAAATGTGAATATAATATTTATGATATATCATATCATTTCATATCATATTTATCATTCTTTATCATATCAAATACCAGGAAGTACACTACTTCCTGGTATTTCTTGTTTACTAATAATCTGAAAACCAGAAATTGGTGTGGAGTATTTGAGAATGGCATTTTGCAATTTTCCAGTTTCTCAGTTCAAAAATTTAAATCGGTTGTGCCCTTTTTCTTTCTTTTAAAACCTCATATCCAGTCATCAGTGAATTGTGTCTACTTCATCACACACACACACACACACACACAGAATCTGACTACTTCTCACCACCTCCCTCACCTAGAACAGCCTTCAGACTTTAATTTGCTTCTATCTTTGCCAGACTACATTGTGTTCTCCATCACAGTAGCCAGAGTTATCCTTTTTTTTTTTTTTTTTAATATATAAACACACATATATTTTAAAATAAAAGTAAACAGTATAGAATCGCTGAATCACTAGATCATATACCCAGAGTTATCCTTTTAAGACAAGTCTGGCCATCCACTTTTTGTCCGCAATCTCTAACTAGATTCCTGTCTCATTCCTTAGTCTACAAGGCTCTGTCTTTTATGCTCCCATTGCTTTGACTTGCTGTCCTACCACTGCCCATTTGTGCATCCACTCAAACCATGTTTGCTTTCTTCAGTACACCCAGCAGGATACTTCCCCAGGGCCTTTATACTTGCTATTAATTCTTCCTGGAAATCCTCTTTCCTTCATATCTACATATGAGTTCCCTCCTCTTCCTTCATTCTGCTTGAATGTCCACCCAGTGCAGCTTTCTCAGACTATTCAGTTTAAAAATGGCAATTCCTAATACCCTTCCCTGCTTCTTTCTACAACATTCATTATTATCTAACATACTTTTCCTTTTTTATCTGTATATTGCTTGTCTTTCTTTCATTAGAATGTAAGTTCTGTGAGGGCATCCTTAGCACTGATGACAGTATCTGGCATATTGTAGGTGGTCAACAGATCTGATCTGAGTTCAACCCAATTCAACCATCTGTTGAATGAATAACAATGTCATTGTTTTTTGGTGAAAGTGGAGCTACTGATGTGATATATTATAGAATTAGATTGTATAATATTGAACATTAATATTTTAATATTATAATACTACATATTTATAATTTATGTTTAAAATATTTTATTTATTTTTATTTTAGAGAGAGTGAGAGAAAGAGAGCACTGTTGGGGGGAGGGGTAGAGAGAGAAGGAGAAGTAGACTCCCCATTGAGCAGGAAGCTTGATGTGGGGCTCCATCTCAGGACCTTGGGATCATGACCTGAGGCGAAGGCAGATGCTTAATTGACTGAGCCACACAGGTGCCCTATAATATTATTTAAAGAAGTACTTTTGCACATCCAGGATTAATTCTTTTTGGTCATACTGAATGACTCTATAATGAGCACTGGGTGTTATATACAACTGGTGAATCACTAAATTCTACCTCTGAAACAATTTTTAAAAAGTACTTTTGGGGGGAATTGGAAGGGGAGGTGAACCATGAGAGACTATGGACTCTGAAAAACAATCTGAGGAGTTTGAAGTGATGGGGGGGAGGTTGGGGGAACCAGGTCGTGGGTATTAGAGAGGGCATGGATTGCATGGAGCACTGGGTGTGGTGCAAAAATAATGAATACTGTTATGCTGAAAATTAAAAAAAAATACTTTTGATACATCAAAATAAAAAGCTTTTGCATATCAAAGGAAACCATTGGCAAAACAAAAAGACAACCTAGTGAATGGGACAACATATTTGCAAATGATATGTACAATAAGGTATATCCAAAAAGATATCCAAAATACATAAAGAACTTATATAACTCAACCTAAAAAACTAACAGTCCAAGCAAAAAATGGGCAGAGGACTGAAAAGACACTTTCCCAAAGAAGATATAAGATGACAGACACATGAGAATATGCTAATCACTGGGAGTGCAAATCAAAACCACAAAAAGATATCAACTTATATCAGTTAGAATAGCCACGATCAAAATGATTAGAAATAACAATTGTTGGCAAAGATGTAGAGGAAAAGGAACCCTCACACACTGTTTGTTACAATATAAATTGGTAGAGAGGTGCCTAGGTGGTTCAGTCTGCCTTCGGCTCAGGTAATGATCCCAGGGTTCTGGGATCAAGTCCCTCATCAGGCTCTCTGCTCAGCGGGGAGCCTGCTTCTCCCTCTCTATCTCTGCCTGCCGCTCTGCCTACTTGTGCTCTCTTTCTGTCAAATAAAAAAATAAATAAATAAATAAGTACCCACTGTGAAAAATAGTATCAAGTTTCCTCAAAAAATGAAAACTAGAAATACTATATGGTTCAATAATTCCACCACTGGGAATTTACCCAAAGAAAATGAAAACACTAATTGGAAAAGATATATGCACCCTATGTTTATTGTGGCACTATTCTAATAGCCAAGACATGGACACAACCTAAATGTTCATCAACAGGTGAATGGATAAGGAAAATGTGGCATATCTATTATTTACATATAGATACATATAGACACACAAACACACACACAGAGTCAAATATTACATAGCCATCCAAAAAAGGATGAGATCCTATCATTTGAGACAACATGAATGGACCTAGAGGGTATTATATCAAATTAAATAAGTTAAACTGAAAAAGACAAATACTGAATCATTCTACTCTAAGTGGAAAGTAAAAAGAAAAAAAAAACCAAATAAATAAACAAAAAAGCAGAATCAGACCTCTAAATAGAGAACAAACTGATGGTTGCCAGAGAAAGAGGGGTGGAGAGATTGCAAAATGGGTGGAGGGGAATAAAAGATACAGGCTTTCAGTTATGGAATGAATAAGTCATGGGAATAAAGGTACAACATAAGGAATATAGTCAATGATATCATAATAGCAATGTAACGGGACAGATGGTAGTACATGGGTGGTGAGCATAGCATAATGTATAAACCTGTCAAATAACTAAGTTGTATATCTGAAACTAATGTCACATGTGTCAACCATACTCAAATTTAAAAAGGTAAAACAAGTTTTTAAGTACTTTTGCAATTAAATTTGCTTGGACTTCCCAATTTGTGCTCATAAGTGATGTCTGTCTTATAGTTTTCTTATTTTGTTCATTTTTTAAGGGGTCGATATCAAGGTCATTTTAGCTTTACTTGATGAAGTGGGCAGCTTTCCATCTTTCTCATTACTACCAAAACAGTGCAAAGTGCATGTATCATTCCAATTATCTATTCATTGAAATTATGAGAGAATATACTAGCAAATCCATTTGGCAATAGGGATATTTTGAGAAGTAATTCTTTGATAACATCTTCCAATTTCTTTCCTGGTTAATAATATATTCAGGTTTTAAGATTTCTTTAGGATTTGTATCTTCCCAGAAAAGGCTACTTCATAGAAATATTCTAATTTATATTCACAAAATTGTTTTCATTTTTTTTTTTAAAGATTTTATTTATTTATTTGACAGAGAGAGATCACAAGCAGACGGAGAGGCAGGCAGAGAGGGAGATAGAGGGAAGCAGGCTCCCTGCTGAGCAGAGAGCCCGATGTGGGACTCGATCCGAGGATCCTGAGATCATGACCTGAGCCGAAGGCAGTGGCTTAATCCACTGAGCCACCCAGGCGCCCCAAAATTGTTTTCATTTTTATGTTCTATTTTACCCAGTGTTATATTCTTATTTTCATTAGCAGTTTTCTTTACTTTTTTTTTCATATATTTTTATCCCCAAGGGTACAGGTCTGTGAATCGCCAGGTTTACACACTTCACAGCACTCACCAAAGCACATACCCTCCCCAATGTCCATAACCCCACCCCCCTTCTCCCAATCCCCCTCCCCCCAGCAACCCTCAGTTTGTTTCTCTCTGAGATCTTTCAGAGGCTTCTCTCTATCTTACTGCTTTAAATAAAAATTATAAAATTATAGTTGTTTAAATTCTATTACTAATCTGTTAACCTAACAATAGTAATAATCTACTTAATATTAAATATAGCAATGATCATATTCCTAATTATGGAGTACATATGCTATTCTACACTATCCTCATGAATTTATAAGGTATTGTCCATTCAATAAAACAGCCCACTTGTAGCTCTTCCTGTTCTTTTGTAAAGCAAAAACCACATATGTTCATGTAGATTTTCTTACAGATGTTGGGTTAATCCACTCATCATTTTTAGTTTTTTCTCATCGGGTTTTTGGCCTTGAGATTACATTGGAGTTTTGTTTTCCTTCTTTTCATATTTCTTCAGTAAGTTTTTTGTAAGCCTTTATTCATTACTTACCCTTCTGTTCCCAATTTCCCTTTCCATGACTTTTATCCAGACCCATCTATTTCTTCTCTTTTTTCTTTGGACTGTTTAATATTATATATTTTTTATTTTTAATTTACTATTATTTTTTTTAAAAATACCTTATTTATTTGACAGGGAGAGACACAGCAAGAGAGGGAACACAAGCAGGGGGAGTGGGAGATGGGGAAGCAGGCTCCCCACTAAGCAGGGAGCCTGATGCAGGACTTGATCCCAAGACCCTAGGCTCAGGACCTGAGCCAACGGCAGACACTTAAGGACTGAGCCACCCAGGTGCCCCTAGGTATTTTTTTTTAAAGATTTATTTATTTATTATTTGAGAGAGAGAGAGCGAGCAGGAAGAGGGGCAGAGGGAGAGGGAGAGACTATCCAGCAGACTCCATACTCAGTATAAAGCCTGATGCAGGGGTCGATTTCACAACCCGGAGACCATGACCTGAGTCGAAATCAAGAGATGGACACAACTGTCTGGGCCACCCAGGTTCCCCTAATATTATATTTTAACACCTGTGATTCCAGATATCAATATCTCGACTAGCAGGGTTTACCTTATTAGAAGTTGGTTTTTGAAATCTGGACTTCTATGAAAGCATCATAATGTCTTTGCCACTGTTGCCATCTTGAGTACCTACTTAGTTCAAAGCAGATCCTAATATGCTGAGTGAAGAGATAATATTATGTTTTTCTAGACTATAGCAATAGTCCATGGATATATATATATATTTTTCAAATACTTATTTGACAGAGAAATCACAAGTAGGCAGAGAGGCAGGCAGAGAGAGAAGGGGGGGAAGCAGGCTCCCTGCTGAGCAGAGAGCCAGATGCGGGGCTCAATCCCAGGATCCTGGGACCATGACCTGAGCTGAAGGCAGAGGCTTAACCCACTGAGCCACCCAGGCACCCTGTCCATGGATATTCTTACAGCCGGTCTTCTGCCTTCCAATTCATCCTACACTTCTCACCCACTACCACTTCCCCATCCTATAGTTGAAGTGATCTTTCTTAAGCTCTAAAATACTATCATTTAAGGTCATTGACTATCAGGCCCTCATTTGTCTCTTGGAACTGATTGTCTGCAGCACCTCTGAATGTATATTACCTTAAGGAAAATGGATTTACTTTATGTTTGCTCTTACCTTCAGCTGGAGTCATCTCTTCCCTCAGAACTCCTATAATCTCTTTATTTATGTTTCTATCATTGAATTTACCACAATTATCTTGTGTCTTTTGTAGGCCTTTCTCCTTGACTAAATAATAATCTCGATAAGGGCCAGGAGCATCTCTTCTCTCCTTTTGATCCCCTTGGAATTTTGTGAGATGTAGTCATTTAGTAAACGTTTTACAACAGAACTGAATGTTATGTCAAGCAGAATCAGATACATCGTCCTGACTAGCTAGATTGCTAAAAACAGAGGAACTCTAGCTGCAAAATCAAGGTAGATATTTTTAAGCAGAGATATGTAGGATGGTGAGGTTGGAGGGAAGTAGCCAGCATTGGAATAAATGCCAGAACCTAGAGCAATTTTTTTCTTTTTGGGCACAAGGTGGCAGAATATGCCCATTTTATGCAATCAATCATTGCATAAAAGGCCCCTTTGTGAAGCTGGAGTTTTCTGCCGTTTTGGAAATCTATGTTTTTAAAAAAAAAAAAAAATGTGAAGCAGTAGAGCTTGATGGCTGAAATCTGTGTTTGGATACAACACAGATCCATGGCCTGACTGCAGGTTGTGTTTCCGCATCTGTGGTCCTTCAGTTTTGGTCTCAGCCCTCTATGTCTGGATCCCTTGGCAAGGCATCGAAGAAATCGAAACTTTTCCAGTTTCCCTTAAATGGATGAAAATCTGAACATTGTCAGTGTTTTAAGTGACTGTGCACCAATATTCAAGCTTGGTGAGAAGAAAATCTGAGAGAATTGAAATGTGCAATTTCTCCACTAGATAGCAGACTAAGACTGCCTGCAATTACCCAAAGAAAACATCCGTTTTCTCCACCAGTTCATTTCTTTTCTTTACAACACCAAGTGTTTTTCATGTGAACAGTCCATTTACTTGTAAAAGTCTGATATAATCTGGGATATAAGTAGAGGGTTGATTTCAATTCATTTTTTCTGCAATTTAAATTCTGAAGTAGTTTTCTTCATTTCATTAACTGCTCAGGGTTTGTGTGTGTGTGTGTGTGTGTGTGTGCACGTGTGCACCAAAATTGTCTTTTTTCTTTAAAAAACCAAATTACGGGGCACCTGGGTGACTCAGTGGGGTAAAGCCTCTGCCTTCAGCACAGGTCATGATCTCAGGGTCCTGGGATGGAGCCCCACATGGGGCTCTCTGCTCGGCAGGGAGCCTGCTTTCTTTCCTCTCTCTCTCCCTGACTCTCTGCCTACTTGTGATCTCTGTCTTTCAAATAAATCAATAAAGTCTTAAAAAAATAAAAATAAAAAAATAAAAAAGCAAAGTACTAGGAAGAGCTTACTCTGGAATTCTGTTGGTGAGTAATTTATTAGGAGATATGTTAACTTTTCATGGACACTATTTACTATTGTACCTGGAAGATGGAGACTAAATGAGGGAAAGAAGATATTTCTTGTTTTCAGGTTCAACTTGCAGGTTCTCTCTTGCTGTGTGTCTGTGTGTGTACACGCATATGCATGTGTACACACACTGTCCATGTATAGTGTTTGTATATTCATCCATCTATATATTGAATGCATATTCTGTATTATGTCTATCTATCTATGTGATGTATGACAGTACAGTGACTGTTTAAGAGCAAAAGACTGTTTAAGATCAAATCCTAGCTTACTGGTTGGGACACTTACAGTTCTGTGGCCCAGTTTCCTCAACTGTAAATTGGGGATAGTAATGGTATCCATATAGTCAGACAGTGTGCAGATAAATGATTGTAACAGAGCACAGCACATTTAGTGATTATTATTTGGGTGTATGTGGAGAATCTGATTTTTTCCATAGCTTATATTGCAATTTTTATTTAGCAAAAAAAAGTACCTTCTATCAACCTAATGTACAGTTTAGATTTTTTTAAGGCATGATGGTGTTGTATTGACACTGCTGTTTTTCATTTGTGTTATATACATTATTCAACTCAATAATCTAGGTGCTGTCCAGAATATACCAGTCATGATTTCTGCTTTTTGGAAACTCGTATCTTAGAGAGACAAGAGAAGTAGTAGGCACTTTTCTCTACCTTCTACCTTTCTTCTTCTCTTGGTCCTTCTCATTTAGAAGAATATCAGAAACAGAAAGTATATGAATTAGTAATTCAATTCAGCTATCAAAAAAAAAAAGAACAGTTGCTTAACACAGAGAAAATTGTTTTATTCACAGAACAAGCATTCTGGGGGCAGGAGGCTGATGGAGCTGGGGAGCTAGTTTAGTGGTATCTCTGATTATTTTGTCTTTTTGTGTTAGAAGACCTACATTTCTTCTGTGTGTCTCTTTTACTCTCACACTTCTACCACACTCACAATACCTCTGACACAAGCCAGGTGAGTTTTCCCCTCACACTAAGCACTTTGTGATACCAGCTGTATGTCCTACAACTTATCTTTGACACTATCTACCTAGAGATAGCCTCAGATCCCACAGGTTAAGACCTCAGTCCCATAAGACTGCCCCCTCCCCAATTCAGATGCCAGTTGTATGTCTAGGTTGTCACCTATGGTTCTGACTTATTGGACATAAATCAGACTTTCCCACAAACCCCTCCTCTGTTTCAGTTAATTGGTTAGAGCAACCCACAGCATTCAAGAAAACAGTTTACTTCCTGTTTACCAGTTTATTGTAAAAGAATAAGATAAATGATAGTGATGGACATCCAGATGGAGGAGAGGTGAAGGGTAAGGTACGTGGGAAGAGGTACAGAGCTTCGACGTCCTGTCCAGATAGGTTACCTCCTGTCCCCTCCATGTGTTTGCCAGCCTGAGAGCTCTCAGGACACCAGACATTTGAGGTGTCTCTAGAGGCTTCATCACATAGGCATAACTATTAACTCCATTGCCAGCCCCTCCTCCCTCTGAAGAATGGGGGATTAGGACTGAAAATTTCAAGTTTTTAATCTGGCCTCTTTGGTGACCAGCCCCCATCTAGGAGCCCACCAAGAGCCACCTCACTAGAACAAAAGTTCCACGAAATTCCAAGGGATTTAGGAGCTCAGTGTCAGGAACTAGGGTCAAAGACCAAATATTAGAACAAAAGATGCTCCTAGTGCCTTTATCACTTAGGAAATTATAAGAGTTTTCAGAGTCCTATGCCAAGAACCGGAGCAGAGACCAATCTGTATATTTTCTGTTGTCTCACACCTTTTCTTCATGGTTACAAAATGCTGCTGTGCCCCGGAGCATCATGTTCATGTCAAGCAAAGAACTAGGGTAAAAAAGCTGTAACAGCTTCTCTTATCAGGAAGAGCAAAAGTCCTCCAAGAACCTCACTCCCCTCCCTTACCAGGCAGCTTGCGTCTAATTTCCAGAAGAGTGTCAGAAGGCCATTAGTTGGAAAAGCATCTAGATGAAAGATTGGGGAAAAGAAAAAAACTGGAAGTGATTTGGGATCCGCCAATGAAAACTCTCCACCAAAGTCAGTTTTGGTCTGGTCTTTGCACTCGCGCTTCTCCTTCTCATTCTCCTTGTTCCTCCCATTCCCTTCACCCCTGTTTATTCTATTTCCTTCTTTGTCTGGAAAAGCGATAACATAGACCTTTGTTTTAGGAAAGAAAGCTTGCCTTATAAGAAGTTATAAATGTGCAACACGGGAAGGAAGTGTAGAAAGATACGAAGCAGGATATCTCTGGTACAGCACAGGGAGGTCAGATGAAGAAGGAAATGCGGGTTTAAGCACAGTGGGATGAGGGAATGTGGTTAAGCTTTATTCAACAGATTAATTTCGCAACACTGCCTTTGCCAGAAGGAGAACTAATCTCATTGCCTCTGAAATAAAGCACCACAGACAACAGACGTTTTAATAGGTTATTTAATTATAGATTATTATATGAACAATATTATTGCTTTTCATATCTATAGAGCAAACCAACAAAGGCTTTTGTGACATTTAAACTAGTTTTAATGACATCTATTCAAATGTTACCTATTCCACATATCCTTAATTAATTTTTCTTCTTGAAAAAGAGCATGGTAATTTTGAATAGAATCTCATACTGTGACTTTTACAATAACAACAAATCTCCCCAGGAGGCCAGGTTTCTTGGCTTACTCAATTCTCTGCTCTGCCCTTTCTCACCTGGTATGCTCTCAGGTGGCTCTCCTTTTCTGTAAGGTTACAGATGACTAGATATTTGAACCTTAATCCTGCTGGGAATTTCTAGTAGCTAATCACCATCACTCTCACTGGAACTGCCACTGTCAGATGATTCACTACTGTCATGCTTTCTAGGGGGGCTAAACCTTCTCCTGGAATTGGGTTTTCTGTAACCCCAGGAGCCTTTCCTTTGTGACACGCCCTTATTCCGTGTAGAATTTTGTCTGTGGGGTACATAATGATTTTTTCTGCTGAGGCCATTATGGGAACCTATTTCATTTTTAATTTCATTATCAAGATCATGAGAAGGAGCAAGCTGGCCCCGACTTTTGCCCTTATTGGGAAATCTTTGTTTTTCAATTGAGATTACTTGATTCCTATTAGAATGCTCCATATCTTTTCGGCTACCACCTTTGCCATTTTTTGGAATTTCATTATAATTAGTACTTTCAGCAACATCTCTACTGCCTTCTTTCTTTTTCTCTTGTGAGGGTAGATGAGGATGAGGGTAATGAAACTCTACTTTCCCTTGGTGAGCATTTTGGCTGTTGGCATCTACTCTGTTTCCTTCTTTTCCAGGGAGTTCCTTAAAGTTGGTGCTACCTATGATATCATTGCTGCCTTCCACTAGACTTACATCAGCAGTGCTTGCCTCTTTTCTTGTTTCATCCCTGGTTCCAATGGTACTTCTGCCACTTTCTTCTTTCTCTGGAATCTCATTATAACCTGGCCCTCGTCCATCAGGACTGATGGTATTGGCTTCAGTTGGGCCAAAAAACTCTGTTTGAATATCTGCACCTTTTAAGTCAGGACCAATAGGTTCTCCTTTACCAGAAATGTCCTTAAAAGGTTGACCATCGCCACTGAAAGGAGAGAGATCATTGTCGCCCCTTTCTTGAAGATCTGGGTAACCACTGCCTTCAAAATCACTGGGGACTTTTTTGACTTTCGGGAGCTGTTTTGGATAGTCAATGTTGTGTTGGGTATGGTAGGTGCTTTTGCTTTTAACTGGAATATTCTGGGCTTGGGAATCTCTTTGATAATTCTTTCTATCTTTTGAGGAGACTTTAACATAGTTCATACTTGCTGGGATTTTGCTTAGAACATTCTTGGGTTTGTTCTCTTTGTTTTCCTCTGCCAAGAGTTCAGTCACAGTCCTTGGCTCCATTATATACTGCAAATTATTTCTGATGAGAGTTGCACCATATTCTTCTTGGTTACGGAATTTGTTCACAACATTGTCTTCATCCTCAGCCCCCTTATTCCCAGTGGATTCAGGATAAATGGACATCTTTAGGTCACTGTGGGCATTTCCTTGGTTATTAATACTATCATCTTCATTTGTTTTCTGTCTGTTCTCAAAAAGAGTTTCGGTTTTGTTACTTTGGTAATTTTCATTGGCTCTAAGAATGGAAGAGTTTTTCTCTCTTTCCTGGGCAATATTTTCTTTAGGTGCTGGCTCTTGATTTCTTCTTTTACCAAAATTTTGAAGAGCAATATTGTCTTTATTTTTTTCTTCCTGCTAAAGTGTAATTTTCAACATAAAGTATTATTTTATGTTAAATTTTAAAAAATTAATAATTCCTAAGCAATTTAAAAAGAATTACCCACCAGATATGTAAGAGAAAGACTATTAACTCGATAGAGGTTTGTTGGTAGAGATAATTTAGAAATGATCAGAGCAAGTTTCATGGATAAAGAATGAGCAAGCTTTGAAGAATGGGTAGGATCCAAATATGTGATAGGATAGTAGTGAGGATATTTTAAGAATAAGTGGTATATTCAATGTCCGGAAACAGGAAACATTTGAAAGATAATACGAATAAAACTCCATGGTTTGAAAAGAGAAATCCTAAAGAAGCAAAAAATAAGTAAGTTTGGAAATATGGATAAGTGTCTGATCTTGAAGGAGGATCTGAATTTAAGGAGCATATGATTCAAGAGTGGTCCCCCTAAACACAGAGACATATTTGCTAAAATAAAAGAAATTGAAACCATGATTAAAGTCTCAATGACAACATTATTTGTTGTTGAGACAAAGACAAATATTTGGACCTAAAGTGGAAGTTCACTACTAAAATTTTTATGATTACTGCTCTAAACAATAAGATGTTTAAATGAAGATTGATAATATTTTTAGCAAAAAAAAAATGCTGTCTCATCTTGCATAAGCCATTGCAAGTGAAATGGAGTTCATATTTTAAAAAATAATTATTCTCTCTGTCTTCCTTTCTGTGTGTGTGTGTGTGTGTGTGTGTGTGTGTGTGTGTTCTTGCCCTGGTCTTCAGAGATATTCATCTGCCTAGAGTGAAATTTCCTTTTTCTTTTCATTTCTTCTCCCCCAATCCTTATTTTTAGAAAAAAGACCAATAGATGAATCTAGGTAATACTCAGCTTCTGACATTCAAACAAAGGATTTGCAGCAAGTGTTACAAACCCAGCTGTTGTCAGAAAAAAGGATTCATTACCTTTCTTTTCTTCCCTGTTTGTCATGTAATAAACTAAATTTGATAGTTTAGATAAATAGTTCTCAAATTTAGCATTTATCAGAACTGTTTGGAAGGTGATAAAACAAAAATTGTTGAAACCAATGGCCAGAGTTTCTGATCCAGTAGATCTGGGGTGAGACTCTAGCATTTGCATTCAATAACATTTCCCAGGTAATGTTGATAGTTGCTGGTCGATAGACTGTATTTGAGAACTACAGTTCTAGATCATAAGGTGAAATATGGAGATCTAGACAAGGAAAGTCCCTGAGTGATAATGGGATGAAAAAAAGAAAGTGAAGAAGGAAAGTGAAGTGTTTATACATGTATCTCCATTTGTCCTTTTTGGGGGAAGCCTATAAAAAGGCTGCTTCATAGGCTGTACTTTACCAACTTGAGGTGCAGCCAAGTTGCAATAAGCTTGGCAGAACAATATGGTCAAAAAGAAAAAGGGGCTGACAGCAACTTTGCCCATGACACTCACAGTATTTCTATGGCATAAGCTAGATATGAAAGTGAGAGTCTGGTCGGGAATTTTCCAGAGGGTATCCTCCACAGTGATACCCTCTGGAATCAGAGGTGGCTCTAAATCAATGAAAGGGAGTCACGTAGAAGGAACATATACACTATGGACAAAGGTGAGTCATACTCAAACACACAGGGGTCTAAATTGTTTACGAGAGCCAAGAGAGACTGAAACACCACTGGGCCCCAACCAAGACTATACTGTGCTGATCCTAAGCTATGGCAGCCAGAGACCTCATTTTATAATACAAGCAGGCAGGATAGCATACAAGTGGTCAAGCAACATTGCCCATGCATGTCTGAGGATTCCACATCTTCCCTTCCACTGTGGTGGAAGCCATGTTTGTACATATGGTATACTGTATGTAGTGGATGATATAAGCCATACCCTATTGTCTCATATATCTGTATGCCATCTTAGAGAAGAGAAAGAGAGTATCTGAGTGTTTTTACCCAAACTAAAGGACTTACTTAAAGAACTATTATAATGATTTGATAGCCTTAAGTTTAAACAGGCTGAATTTAAATTAATTTCTGTAGACTCTCCCCTTCCTCTCATTACCCTTTGGGTAGGAACTCTTGAGCAACAGAACAATTATAAACAGAATAAATAAGATACTTTCTCTCTACCTCCAAATTGTAAGGTGAGGTAAAATTGACAACACCATGACATAGGCTTTTGAACTGGTGAGTAATATGAAATGGAAATAAGAGGCATTAATCGAAGGACAGGGGCAAGTAGGAAATGTGGCTGGATGCCCCATGTACTAAGCAATACCTGATGACTCATGGAATGGCAGAGGCAGTAGACCTGCAGGACCAAAGACGGGGGTGTAGAGCGGTGGGACAGGGACCTCATATCCAACTGGGGTTCTCACAGACATATAGGGTGCTGGAGCATTCTAGAACCTGAGACTCGAGGGTAAAGAATTTGGATTTATTTTGCAAAGGGTGAAGAGCTAGTGAAGGTTTATGAGCAAGGGATTAACAAAATAAAAATCAACAGCTCAGGAGGAATAGCAGTAAGAAAGAACAGTTAGGAGGATTTGTAGCGTTCAAGGCTGAGATATAATCGCTTGGATTTGGATTATGCCAGAGAAAAACACTACAAAGGAAAAAAAAAAAAAACCCTTCTACTGGTGTTCAGCCAGAAGGTGGGTTAATAACTAAAATGGACTGGAATATTGACCTGCAAAAATGAAGACAAGAGAGAAAGAGAACAACTCTAATATCGGACAGATTGATGCTGTGAGAATGTAGCACCTGAGCTCAAAAAACAATACCTAGTTAGAGAAAGGGTCAGGTATCCCAGCCTCACAGGGTCACCCAGGGCAAGTCCTTCCCAGTTTCATGACCTATGGTCAGCTGTTCCTTCCTTGAAGACTTTACAGGCAAATTGCTTGTAACGTTTTATGTGAGATCTTTTCATTTATATTCTAATTTTCATTGTGTTTTATTTTTCAAGTTTTTTGTAACCTGCACCTAGTAACTGATGCAACAATTAAGGTTATTTCCTCTTTCATATGCAATCTTTTTAATATCTGGAAAAGTTAAGATTTTCTCTAAACTCACTGGATGCTTTCTTTCTCTTCTCCAAGTTAACACTTGTGGTTCTCTTTTATTAGGTCACTATGTTCAGGACTGTCATCTGACTACAGATTTCCTTTAGCTTGTGGGGTTCCAGATGGCCCCAGACTCCGATGTGGCCTGGGTAGCCTGGGCACACAGCTTCTAGTAGCTTCCTTGCCCTGACCACCTATTTTTACTAATTTTTACAAATTTTTTTAACTATTTTTACTAATACAGCTTAATTTTGTCCCACTTTTTTTGGCCACCACTTTGGTCTGTTGGCTGCTATTGAACATATAGACATTTTCTTGAATGTATTAATTAAATATGTGCAAATACATAAATGCTCCCAGATGGAGGAAGAAAGTAGAGACAGGTTGGAGGCTTGCATGCACACAGCAAGGGTATAGGGAAGATAAAGGAGATGGAAAGCCCACATTCAGGGAAGTCAGGATAATGGGGAATCATATTTAGTGGAACAGCAGGCAGGAGGAGTCAAATGGTCTTTCTTGATCCATCAGTCAAGGGTTCATTGAAAGTAGGTGTACTATGGAAAGATCACGGTTACTGGATGCCCGACCCTGCCATTGATGAGCTATGTGACCTTAAAAACCTTATTTTACTTCTCTGTGGCTCAGCTTTCTTAATAGGAAAATAAGAAAAATGATAGTTGTCTTTCAGGATTGTTGGGAGAATTAAATGGTTTTATGAAATGTTATAATGTGTATAAAGTATCTAAAATAATGTCTATGTGTAAGATGAATTCTATATAAATGATGGTAACTATCATTTCATACAGAACCATATACAGCCCTTTATCAAATGGCCGTTTGCTTCCCTACCTATTGTGAGTGATGGGAATGATAGTGGTTTGATTATTGGATGCACAGCTGTTTTCCCAGGCTCTGTCCCTCCTTAACTGTTGTGGTGGTAGATGGAGATGGATGAATTCTGGACCCTTCTATCCATGTACTACCTGAATATCACCCTCTGGGAGGGTTCTGCGAGCTTGCGACCCCTGAGACTATGCTATCCTAAATGTATTTTGCTTGATCTTCCTTTTAATCTCTTTCTTTGGTCTGAAAATAAGAATACCATTTTACCTGGAGGACTGCTTGTTTTCATACATGTATCTCACTGTTGCAAATGGGGGGGAAAGTGTTGAATCAGCTCATTCTTGAATCTCAAGATTAAAAATACCTTATGAAAATGCCTTCTACCTTTAGGAAACTGCTTACATACAGCATGCTAAAGTTAGAACTTGTAATATCTTTAAGTTACAATTTGAAATCATTTATTTGTGGGAATTATGATATTGCCTGATCTTTTATAGTGGCAGAATGTTCTGAAAATAAGTAAGATTTTTCTGTGGGGAAAAATATAATAGAAACAAACTTTATAGTGAATTATTGCTGAATTAAAAGTATTTTGAACATTTGACTTATTTTAAGTCATTGAGTCTTGGAAAGTTTCACGTGGACATTTATATTTTCTTTTGAAATCAAGTTTATTTGCTCATTGTGAATATAGTCTTTTGAGTTAAACAGATGCGTTAACAAATCAGTAGTTTGGGATCATCCCTTTTAATTTTGTTTCTCCCCTTACTCTGCGGTGGGAAAGTTTGTTTTCTTTCTGGTGCTTCAACTGCTTTAAAAACAGTATCATGTATACTAATGAATTAAGTGCATTTCACTAAGGACTGAATAGAGCTCTTTTATAGATGAAAACATGGAGCAACTTTTAAACTGTGGAATGTGATGGTCAATCTTTTTTGTATTTGTTATTTTAAATGATTTCTGGTTGCATCGCTAACTGCATGGTGGTCCTTATATCAGTTGGCTGGTCTGATTTCCTGTGTTCTGTCTTTCTATCTCCATGCCCTAGTTCATAGTATTCTTTTTGTCTGGAATGGCCTCTCTCCTCTACTTGTTTGCTCAAATTTCTCTCATCCACTTGTTTGCTTAAATTGTACTCAGCCTCCAAGGCCCAGCTCAATTATTTCCATTATGTAGGCTTTCCCTAAACACCAGACTAAGAGCTAATCTTTTTCTACTCTAAGCCCCTAAAATCATATTTTTGGGGGTACTACTCTCACAGCACTTTGCACATTCTGTCTTGAGTTTTATAATGATTTTATAAATGCATTTTTTTTCTTTTCTAACTCTAAGTTCCTGGAGAGAAAGAATTAAGTTTTCTCAATCATTTAATCTCACATAGTATCTTGCACAATAGGAAGAGCTCAACATACATTTATTATACCAAAAAGTTTTAACTTACTTAATGTAACAAATTAGCTTAACAGGCAGTTAGTCTTAGAGATGCCATCTAAAGAATAATGAGCAGAACAAAATAACATTCTGAAGAGAAGCTACCACTTTCATGGGAAATGAAGCCAGATTTGGAAAAAGTAAATAGTCCTTTTGCTGATGGCATTTTAAGCTGTTTCCAGCTCTTCGGCCAATGAATCTGCAAAAAGGGGCTGAATGAAAAGAATTATTGTCCTATTCCAGGGACAAGGCCCTCATTCTTTCTCTTCCAAGCATTCTGACCCAGAATGGAGTCATCAGTGGAATGAATTTAAGGGACACTAAAACATGTCACTCTTTAGGCTAAAGTGATTTCTTCTGTTAGTCTTCTAATCCTCATCATTAGAACACATGATAGATTATGTTCAGAAACCCTCCTTATAAAAGATCAAACGTTACTTGGAAGCAATAAGCAAAGGTCACGGGCATTAGAGGTCCACCAGCATCACACCTGCTGGGGAAGGTCCCGAAGCGGGGCAGGATTTGGGCTAAGCTGTAGGGTGGCCCATCTGTGTGAGTTCTATAACAAAGTTGTTTAAGAAGCCAGGGACTATAGAAAAAGGGCAAAAGCACCCACCAGACAGAAACCCAGAGTAATTAAAATAAATTTGTCTCCTCTACATTTTCCCCTGTGGTTAGTCCAGATTTTGGCTCATGGTAAGGATCTTCTCTCAGAGATTTAGCTTACCTTTATGTCACTTTGATTTTTCCTCCCAGATGATGTGTAAACATACTTAAAAATATAATACCCGTGTTTCTCATGGTGGCCTTTGTACGTTATCTACAAAAACATAACATTGTATTAAGATGTGTTTATATCTTATTAACTTGTCTGGCTCTCTTTTTGATTGTACAAGATATTCTTTAACTTAAGTGAAGTCAAATTCTGCTTCTGACAAATGGTAGTTCTTCTTATAATCACAGAAGAGCACCTATAAACCTTGTCCCTTTCTTTTCTACATGTCTGTAAGTCTGTTTGCTCTAAGGATGACTATCAATGGCTCTCTCTCCCAAGGCGTATTAATTTTATTAACAAATTTCAATGGACAGGGAGCATGTGGAGATATTTGCAGGTGGGAGGGGCTGTAAGGAAAGGAGAAATGTGGGTTTTACAGTATTCATGTCTGATGTCAAATTGGAAAGACACAGCATGATCATTCAGACTCTGCTGTTTGCCATTTTTTGCCTTTGTAATTTTCAACTGAGATAAAGAACAGAAGATTGTTAGGTCCTAGAACAGAATTTCTGAGGCTGCCAGGAGAAACCATGGTAGGCTGCAATTTGGTGACATGAAAAGCTGAGGATAGTTGTTTTACTTTCTACATGCATATGGAATTCCACATTAAGATTCGTTAACTCCCTTTCCATTGTTTCCTCCCTCATTTGTTGTTTTGTTCTCGTGTATATGTGTGCGAAAATAGCTTGCTAATAATACACCAGGATTTTTATTCACTTCTTCTGGAGAAAGAAATCACAGTGAAGAGAAATCCCCATTCAGAATGTTTCTCTTTTCTATCAAACATTGTCTGAATTAAGTGCTAAAATTATGTGGTGTAATTTTGCATTTCCATTCTAAGTGCACAGGAATATTTTGACAGTTAAAAATTTCCTCTCCTGAGTTTTTTCTTTAAAAGAGTTGAAATAGATTTATCTGAGAAGAATAATTCTGTTTACCCTCTGTTCTTCCACACAGTCTTCCTTAGTTTTCTCAGTTTGTGGCAGAAATGTCTGGAAGGAAACAAGAAATACAACTTCACAAAACATTCATTCTTTCGTCCATTTCTGCCAACAATAAATGTCTCATTTATTTTTCTCTTACTGGGTTGTATTATTCAATGTGGAAAATCATTCCAACCAAAGAAGATGGATACATTACAATAATATTTGTTTTAGTCTTACAAAACAGGGTGCCAGCATTCGTCCACCAGAGGGAGACAATGACATAAGCATTAGAACCACACTCATGCACAGAATTGCCAAGTTGGGGAGGGGTGTCACTCCAGATGTGGAAGCTTGGATGTTGCTGATATCAACTGAAAAATAAATTTTCACTGACACATTGGAAATTGTTTAGTATCAATGAACCAAAATCAGAGTCCTGTGATGAGAATTATGTTTGCATGAATTGCATGAATTTAGAGTTTGCTATACAAGCAAAGACTTGATGCTGCTGGTGGTCCAGCAAAAGTAAAACCATAGCTCTGTCCATAAGGTGTAGGATCATGTCCAAGGATGAGACTTTGTTGTTGCCAGTCACCTGAGCAGAGATTTCTGTCAGGGAAAGGAAAATGGAGTGGCCTACGGATTGGGACAAATACTCTTCTTGATCTGCAACAGACATGTCCAAAGATCTTGAGAATACCTGGGGTGAGAGGTAGCTATTGAGGTGGAGAAAGGCCAGAAACTAGGAAGGAATAGATCCAGGCTGCATGTTCTAGGTCTTTGGGCTAAAATTTTCGTGTCACAGGAGAGCACACAGAAGATGACCTGAGAATTTTGGAGCAAGTTTGCTGTAAAAGAACAGACACAACAATTCTTTTGTTCCCAGTATTTTAATTTTTTAAAAAAAGATTTTATTTATTTCTTTGACAGAGAGAGATCACAAGTAGGCAGAGAGGCAGGCGGTGGGGGTGGGGGAAGCAGGCTCCCTGCTGAGCAGAGAGCCCGATGCGGGGCTCAATCACAGGACCCTGAGATCATGACCTGAGTCAAAGGCAGAGGCTTAACCTACTGAGCCACCCAGGCACCCCTGTATTTCAATTTTCTTATTGATTTTTGAAATTCCTAGTGTATCTCAGATTTGGGAAGAGGAACCAGTGGGTGGGACTTCTTTGTGTTTAAATGCACGTGCTAAAGTAGAAACAGGAGTCATGGTGGTATCAGTCATAGAAGAGAGAGAACCCCTCAAGGGAAAGCTGAAAGAAAAAGTTCTTAATCACCTAGAGAGTATTCTTCCTGAATAAACCTTAATGTTCTGGGTTTTTCTGCAATAAAATATAGGCAATTATCCTTTCAGATATTGTGCTTCTGCTCTCTCAGGAATGACCTCTACAAACTACATTTCTTGAGCAACTTTGCCATCTGGCTTCAGTCTGGGTTGGCTGACAGAAGGCCTAGCCTGAGATTGGAGGGTAGAAGGATAGAGTGAACAAGTATGTCTTTTCCTGCTCTCTCTGTTTGGGGCTGCATCTCTAGGACTGGACACATCTCTTTTGGGGTCCTGCCTCTCTGCTGGGTCCCTTCCCCACTCAGGGCACTGAGAACACCACTTCCTTCCTTGTTTCTTCAGCCCAAGGGGTGGCACAGTAGTTTTAATCTTTGGGTTGCCTCACTACCCATGATTTGCTCTTTCTGTTTGTCCTATACTTAATAACTATTCTCCAAATAAAATCCCTCTACTGAACTTTCTGTCATGGGAATTTTATTTTATTGTCCTGACTGGATCCTGACTGATGAAATTTACTTTAGTAAAAGTGCCCTACTGGCTTGGCTCCAAGGCAGACCTGCCTAACAGTCCCTTACATCCTAGAAACAAAAATAGTTTGTGAATAACACCTTTTGTTTACACAGCACTTTACAGTTTATAAGCTGTTTTTGTATACCTAATCTCATCTGATTCCCATAATAACCCCTATGAGTTAGGCAGTAGAATAAACAAAATTATTTACACTTAAACATGCAATAGCAGTTATAGAAGTAAAGGAGATATTTCAACCAAAACCTTTGTCTCAAATTCCCAGGGTTAAAATAATAAATTTTTAAATGGCTTGCTACCTGCCAAAAAATATTAATAATAAGAGAAAATGTTTCTGAATTTTACATTAAGTGCCTTCAAAGTATACATTTTTTTAAAGCTTTTATTTATTTATTTGACAGACAGAGATCCCAAGTAGGCAGAGAGGCAGGCAGAGAGAGAGAGGGGGAACAGGCTCCCCGCTGAGCAGAGACCCAGATGCGGGGGTCGATCCCAGGATCCTGAGATCATGACCTGAGCCGAAGGCAGAGGCTTTAACTCACTAAGCCACCCAGGGGCCCCTCAAGGTATATTTTATAATTCTATCCATTACTGACTTTTTTCTTATGCTGTTTTTTTTATTCTTTTATGCATGTAAATTTAGATCACTGTATCACTTCCCAAAAATATCAAAACAGTTAAAATAATTTTGAATATGGGGTTATAGGAAAAAGAAAACATAAAAATGAGATGACTAGATACTAAGTAAGAAAAAAGCAATTGTTTGGGATATTCAGCATCTTCTCATAGAACACACACACCCATGAATTAAAAACATATTGTTAGTATAGAGTACCTTAATGAAGCTGGCAGCAATAAGTCATGAACTTACAACAAAGTAAATTTTAACAGTGTTTGTAGTCTAATTGCATGTTGATGAATATTAATTGAATTGAATGGCCCAATTTCCATCTTTTGTTTTCTTCCACTTCCAAATTTTGTCTTTGAAGGAAACCAGAATGTCACTCCCAAAATATGCTTCTTTAACATAAGAATTATTTTGAACTGAAGGCAGTTAAGTCATAAATGCAGAAAAAGTTCCCCCTTTTCTGCCTAAAGGTAGGAAACAAAGTGTCTTGTTACTGGTGGCCAGCTCTTAGCAGTTCAGAGAGGACACTGGAGGAATCCACAAATCTTGTGAAACTAATCCTAATCTTTCTCAGTAAGGAATATAAGGACTACCTAGACCGGGTTGGATTACCTTTAGCCCAAATTCCTTTGTCTTATCAATTTTTCACAAATTTGTTTCTTCGTCTAAAAGGTGTAAAAGCTTCCTGCTTTGGTTACCTTTTTGGGTCTTCATTCTCATGACTGCTCCCATGCACATGTAGAAATTTAATAACATTTGTATGCTTTTCTCCTGTTAATCTGTCCTTATCAGCTTAATTTTCTGACAGAGCCATGAACACAAAGAGAATTGAGGAAAACTTCTTTTCTCCTACAGTTTGAATTTAGAATATAATTCCAAAACAGATGTAAGTGACTCAATATATTCCAATTTCTGATACCACAATCTATTAATAAACAATTTAGGTAAACATCACATTTAGTCATTCATAATTCAAAATTTTATGTATGTCCTTGCTGAGCCTTTTTCATCTGAAATATGCATCCCTCCCACCACCCCTCACACCCGCTTTTCTGTTCTCCCACGCTTGAGGGTGGCCTGCTGGCTTTTTCTCTTGACCAGTGGTCACTGAATTGATATTGACATAACAGTTACTGGAAAATGGTCAGAAGGTGCCACTTCAGCTGCTCCTTGGAATGTGTTGCTCAAAATAGATTCATCCTCAGCTGGTGGGTTTGAGCCCGGTCAGCAAGACCCACTCAACCTCTGTCATGCTTAAGCACATGCCCCTGTGGTTGGTTGAGCTGAGTTGTGTGAATTGGGCCTGGCAGATGTCTATTTTTAAGCACTATGGCCCACTGCAGGACTGTCAAAGGATATGCGCTAAGAGGGACCATACTTTCCTCAACTTCTGCTGTCCTTACTGGATGGCATCATTCATGCTCATCACCGGGTTTCCCAACTGGTCACTCAACTGGCTCAGGACCTATATTTAAGCACTTCCGGCAACAGAATGACTACTTGTTTCCATGCTCTCCAACTGAAATGGTTGTTCTGAAAGGCTAGGATGCTTTTCAGACATTGTCTAATTAGCACTGTGTCTGCACAGCAGAAAATATCGGTAACACTCAGCATTTTCACAAGATAATTTAGTCACATCCTGAATACTCATCTGGGTGAATCAGAGGGAGAAAAAAAAAAAAAGAAATTGCAACTCAATTTATGTTAAGCTTAGGGGTCCTTCTTCCCATCTTTAGCCTTGCACATGAAGAGAAAATCATTAGCAGGATTTCCGTATTGGTGGGTTACAAGAATAAGAGAAAAGGTCTGGTTTCTTTCTATTGCCAACGTATTTACAAAATCTAGTTGGCCAGCTGTAAAACTGCCAAGTCAAATTTTTTTCAGTTTTTAGTAAAATATCGAGAATCTCTTTAGATGTGTTAAAATTTGGGTCTCTGAGCATTTACTCATTAACAGTTGATTTGAAACACTGTGACTAGTTTTCCCAAAAATATATTTTTTGGCATTTCTTAAAAGGCAATATGTTGACATTTATAATTCAGCACATGTTTATTGAGGTCCTCCTTGGTGATAGACATTTGCATCAAGGGCTGGATGCTTTCTTTTTGTTTGGTACTTTATTGCAACTGAACTAGGTAAGGGTTACTAATTAAAAAAAGAAAAAATATTGCTTAGAAAAAATAAAGAGACCAGAAGATAATATGATGCATAAATGAGTTTATAAATGCTTACTGGTGCTGCCCAGGTCACGCCGAAAAGAAGCAGTCCCAAACAGACAATTTGCATCTTTGAGACTCTCTGCAAAAAAGATAATAATATTTTACCCTAAAGCATTGTCAAGTTTGAACTATATTCCTAAGAATAAATAACATCCTTCTCCCAGTAGTTCGTTTCCTTGTTTAAAAAAAAAACATGTATAATTTATATCCAAGTATAGATACTTTAAGAGCCTTCGTATGTCTAATTATTCTGATGTGAAAGTGAAAATTGGCGAATATTATTAAAACAATGAGGTCAGTTGATAGAAATGAATTTTATAGATATAATTACTTGTTATATTATCAGTCCAAACTTTTCCTTTTGTGTTTAGAGATAATTTAATTTAATTATTTCTATAATTCATAATAATATTAATCTAATGTAACAACTCATAACAGACTCTTTATATGGGTGCCAGCAAAGCAGGTCTCACTGTGAGGAATAAAGTCTTATCTGCTACCAGGATAGTCCCCCAATATATGTCCTTATATTCGTTATATTCTGAGCTAGTAACCATCCATGGGCTGGAGAGTGAAACAATTTATGTAATCCATATATTAATAGCTAAAATTTATTGAGTACTAAAATACCTCTGTGCTAAAAGTTTTACATATATTCAATTATTGAGCTTCATGACAACCCTATGAGTTCGATGGTATTACTCTTCCTTTTTTTTTCTTTTTAGTTTTTTATTTTTTATAAACATATAATATATTTTTATCCCCCGAGGTATAGGTATGTGAGTCACCAGGTTTACACACTTCACAGCACTCACCATAGCACATACCCTCCCCAATGTCCATAACCCCCCCCCCCCCCGTTCTCCAACCCCACTCCCCTCAGTAACCCTCAGTTTGTTTTGTGAGATTAAGAGTCACTTATGGTTTGTTTCCCTCCCAATCCCATCTTGTTTCATTCATTCTTCTCCTATCCCCTTAACCCCCGCTGTTGCATCTCCACTTCCTCATATCAGGGAGATCATATGATAGTTGTCTTTCTCCAATTGACTTATTTCGCTAAGCTTGATACCCTCTAGTTCCATCTACATCGTCGCAAATGGCAAGATTTCATTTCTTTTGATGGCTGTTTTAGAGTATGAAATAGATAGAAAGTCAAATAACTTGCCCTAGAACTCCCACGTATTAAGAGGCAGAACTGGGATTAATATTCAAGCAATTTAACTACAGAGCCAGTAGTCTTAATGATGACTCTATGCCATCTTGAATAAGTTTTTATTCTTTCGTCTTATTACAGAAAAGTCTACATGTAGTTGATTTAAAGGCAAATAATATTTCATATTGAGCTCAACAAAATTAGGTGTAAACATTAACATTTAGCTATGGATAAATGTATATATTTATACTTTGGTGAATATTCTAAAAGGACCTAGTGAGCTCATTTAAGTCAAGTAGCCATTATAGAAAAAGAATGTCAGTATAACTGTGAATTACTAATCTCATGGTTTCGAGTAATATTAAGCATTTACCACATAGACATATAGCAACCAATATGAGCATAAAAAAATTTACACCACTTTTTGAGATTATCTGAGGAAAATGCTCTTAATGACAATAATCTAAATACTGTTGCTATCTTGAAATTTTTCAAGGTAAAAATTTTTATTTGAAGCAATAATGTAACTGTTAAATATATTCTAAAGCTCTAGTCTACTCTCTTCTAAAGAATATAATTTTCAAGATCTTAATTTTAACTGTAATTTAGCCATCCAAGTATTTTAGAGATAAGGACATTACAAATAATTTATCAAATGATTTAGTGTTGCTCAGTAGAAATGTCTGCACAGATGAGGTTTAAAACTATGAGTGTGATCACATTATCCTTATTCTGGTTTGTAAGTGAAGGTAGAGAGTAAAATTAGTAACTTTAAATTATGGTGAATCTTGATAATGCTAAGACTTAATCAAAGAAGAAGTTGCTATCAAGCTATCAGTTTTAGTTGATGATTTCCAGAACTCGGCAACACATTTTATATTTCATAAAACAAAGCACTAAATATTACACAGTTGTGCTGAGCAGAGAATACTTTCAATATACATTCATTTTCAAAAGCAATCTCCCTACCAGATGACATATACCTTGAAAATGTAAACTATGTTATAAAGCTATTTGCTATCAAGAATATCAAGAGAGCCAAATTACCTGGTATCTTTTACCTTCAGAATACCTGGCTTCTTCCACAGGATTAGCAGTCTCTGGGAAAATTTTGCTGAAATTTAAAGTTTGTTAGAGTTCCCAATGGCCAATCAGCATAGACTCACTTAGCACTAGCAAACAATTTGTTACCAGTGCCCACAGATAACCATAGGGGGCAAAGTAATTTTAATCTAAAAATGTTTTTGTGGTGAAAAGCTGCTATCAAATGTTCCAGAAAGTAGGATAAACAGAACATATAAATACCTCAGTTTGGTGTATGATGTTGTCAGATAATTCAAATTGATTTCAGAACTATTAATTAGGACTCTCTGAATAACAAGTTTGTAAGTGGAAACATTTTAGCTATCCTTTTGTGTAGAAAGTTTATAATTTCAATTTTTTCTGTATTAAACCCAGCAACACTTAACAAATATGTATTGGGTACCTAATATGTGACAGACACTGAGGAAACAGCAGTGACAAAGCAGACAGAAAAAAATAATCTGGTGGGGAAACTGACAATAAACAAAATAAGTAAAATATATTGTGTAGATAGTGAAAAAGACAAACTCTAAGAAGAGAAAGTATTGTAAGGAGAGGGGATGACAAACACTGTGGGTCAGGACATAGAGACACTGAGTTGAAATAGTAGAAGGCCTCACTGAGAAGGTGACTTTTGAGCCATGTAAATACATGGCATCTAGGGGAAGAACATTCTAAGTAGAAGGAAGGGAAAGATGAGAGCCCCAGAGACAAGACTGCTGACTTGTTCCAGAAATAGAGAAGAGGGCATTTTGGTTAGAAAGACTGAATGAAGTGAGTAGCAGGAAATGTAGTAGTAAAAAAAGGTCATAGATGGCAGATGACATAGGGCCTATAGATCATTGCAAGGCTCTTGACTTTACCCTGAGTGAGAAGGTTCCCCTGGACGTTTTAGGCAGAGAAGTAACTGTAGAGTAATTGAGGTAGGAAAAGGCAGACATGGGCTAGGAAGCTCTCAAGGTAATCCAGGCAAATGGTGATTAGGAATCAGAGTGATGACAGAAGGTGTTGGGTAACCGGTCAAGTTCTGGATATATTTTGAAAGTAAAGCCAGTAGGATTCGTTGACATACCAGATGTGGAGTATGAGAGAAAATCAAGAATTAAGGGTGACTCCAAAGTCTTTTCCTCTGAGCAACCAGAAGGAAGAATTTGTCTTTTATTGATATGGAGGAAACTGTAGAAGAAGTGGTTTGGGGAGAAACATTGAGAGTTTTGGTTTGGATATGAATATTACAGAATGGTCAATTTAGGACATTGACTTTCTCAGTGAAACAGGTAGTACACCCATATTAGAATAAGCCTTTCTGGGGCAATTGCCTGCTCTCTCCTCTTTTGCCCATTCTGTGTGCCAAAATAATGATTGCAATAGTTCGGGTTAAAAATACTACAATACCTGAAGGGATAATTTACATTAGAACTAAATATGAAGCATTAATGTACAATAATGTAAGAATTATTTAATCCATACCAAATGATAAGAATTGGTTAAACACAATTTTAACAAACTATAAATAATAAATAATGAGATTTAAATGTGAACTTCCCATTTCTCCCAACTTCTGAAACAGACAAAAGCCAAAATAGAGAGGAGAAGGGAGTCGGGGGTAATTGGAAGGGGAGGTGAACCATGAGAGACTATGGACTCTGAAAAACAATCTGAGGGTCTTGAAGGGGTGGGAGGTGGGAGGTCGGGGTACCAGGTGGTGGGTATTATAGAGGGCATAGATTGCATGGAGCACTGGGTGTGGTACAAAAACAATGAATATTGTTATGATGAAAATAAATTTAAAAAATTTTTTTAAAAAGCCAAAATAAAACAAAAAAACAACCCTTGGACAGCTTTAGCTGAGAGAATGGTGTCTTTTCTAGTTCCGGCTGAATCCCTATTTTTGCTCTGTCAAAATTCTGCAGATCCTTTTTGAGTTCTGGAGCTGGTTTTTAAAACACTCGCCAGGACTAGAGTTTGAGCTATTGGACTGGAGCTATTGTTGATTCACCATTCAACCATGGATATTAGAATATTTGAGGGTTGTCATTAATGACAGAGACATTTAGATCCAGTAGATTTGGAGTCAAACAGACCTGAGTTCAAAAACTGACTCTAGAGGCGCCTGGGTGGCTCAGTGGGTTAAGCCTCGGCCTTTGGCTCAGGTCATGATCTCAGGGTCCTGGGATTGGGCTCTCTGCTCAGCAGGGTGCCTGCTTTCCCCTCTCTCTCTGCCTACTTGTGATCTGTCAAATAAATAAAATAAAATAAAATAAAATAAAAGAAAAGAACTGACTCTACCACCTGTTTGTTATGCTCAGTTGCCTAAGCATCTAAATGGGATCTTTCTGAACTTCCATTTCTTCATCTGAAAATGAGGAGCATAGTCACAAGCTAAACTTTCATTGAATGATAACTTTGCTGTGAGCATTGTCCTTAAAAACATTTTCACCACATAAGGAATTGGCTGTAAGGCAATTTTGTCATAAAAGATAAAAATAATTACTGTTTGACAGTTTGGCTTAAACATTTGGTTTGATTTCTCCATTGACGACAGTACTCTCATTTTTATATGATTTAAACCTTACCCTCATAATTGTCTATACAATGGTGAAGAGTTTTGAACCTACATTTCCCACAGAACTTAATAGACATTTACCACCAGACATGTGACAATATGCCAAAAACAAACAACAGTGTAGAAGGCTTTCACAAGGGGACACAAAGTTTAGTTATAATATGCATCCTAGTATTTGGAAACTGATATTAAGATTTATTTATTTATTTATTTATTTGAAAGTGAGAGAGTAGGAGTGCATGCGCATAGGCAAGCACAGCAGGGAGGAGTGGAAGGAGAGGGAGAGAGAGAATCTCAACCAGACTCCCCCTGAGAATGGAGCTGGTGAGGGGGAGTGTTCCTTCTCACACCCTGAGATCATGACCTGAGCCAAAATCAAGACTCAGATGTTTCATATGATATGGAACAGCTGCACTGAAGTGTTGGTTTTCAAATCACTAGTTTCTGATGTGAAAACAAATCTGAGTATCTTCTGAAAAAAATTTTTTTATGAATATCATCTTCTCATTTAGAAAAGTAAAAGTTTAAAAAATAAAAGGGAACACAATTATCAGTATTGTGATGACAGTAATGATTTACTTAAATCAATCTTTTTTTTACAGTTGATTGGATGCTTGTTGACGGTTCCATGTTTAGTATTACAAACATGTATCTATCCGTTTTGTTACAGCAGTACCTCATAATAAACCACTCCAAACTCAAACAAAGAAAAAAAAGAAAAAGAAAAAAGCCTAGGATGCTTAACTGAGCCATCCAGGCCCCCTTATACTTCTCTTAATGGAGGAAAAAATTTTAGTGAAAAAAGAAAAGATGTGATGCCAATGAGATGAATCTTCAGGCCAAAAAAAAAAAAAAAAAAAAAAATAGAATTCTATGAATGGAAGACATTTTGATAACACGGGCCTAGATATAATCTATAGAATAAAATCAGTTATTTGTGCAATATTAGCCCAAATCTGCACTATACATTTTGAATGTACTCAATATTTTATATTTTGGAGCAAAATGTTTTTAATGTTGTTATTCATTTTTCATGTTTCATTGTGGTGGCTTTTTCATTTCTTACCCTTCACTTGAGTGAGTGCAGTCATATAAAATGTTAGTTAACTGGGAACCTACACTATCAGTTCCAGCTATTGGACCCTCATCTGGGAGTAAGGTTTTAGTTGTTTTGTCTTGTGTTCCCATCTATTTCTGGAATGTTCCACCCATCTTCCCTGTACTTGTGCTCTAAGCCCAATTGCTTTGATAGATATTTTTAAAAAAATATTACAGGAAATGATTTTATCTTCTGGTATCTTGATCCCCAACTTATTTTTTTCCCTAACTTATTTTTAACACTATTCTGCAACACATTTCTCTGTATCATCTTAGGCAATTAGAGGTAAACATATTATTACACACAGAGAGAGGGAGAGGGAGAAATTATATAGTATATAAATATATATATAGTAATTCCTTTTTTCTAATTTACTTACACAGCACATGTACATTTCCTCTCCAGACTCAGTGGGGTATCAGTACAGTGTTGTGATTAGAAAATAGGGGCGGTGTTGAGTTATTTCCTTTTTACCTATAAATGTCTATAAGAAGACATTTTAAAGATTTGTCAAGGCTTTAGGCTTTTCATAGAAGTATTTATTCCCCCTTAATCTTCAGAATGGAGTCCAGAATGGGTGTGCTGGGAGTCTTATCCTGTGTTTAGAGAAGAAAAGGTTTTTGTTTTAAATATGTTAATTCATGTGTATATCAATATTCATCCTAAATTACAGAAAAATGTCACTTTTTCTAAAATATCACTTGCAACCAATTTTCTCATCTACCCTAAAATTATTTTTATTTTTAGTTTTTATTTTTTTTCCTTTCAGTATTTGAGAATTTCAACAGAAGTACATAAAAATTTCAGCCAGATAGGGAAACATGGAGGGTCACAGAGCAGCATGAAGCTAGCTGTGTTCATTTCTCTAGGCTATTTGTTTACTCATTCAGCTATTAGTAGCAAAGAGAAGACATGTCAATATAATTTACTTTTATTTTTATATTAGAAAGATGTCTTATTACACCTTAAAATGTAACTCAGAGGATGTAGTTAAAATATAATTATAATGATACCAGTCTTTTCCTTCAGGACATGGTGACATTGCTGGAAGTGGCTGTAAAACTTTGTTGTTACCTCAAGGAGGGGAAATGTCTTTCATTCTCAAAATAGTGTTTTTCAGAGGTTGCCGTTTTGTTTTTCAGGACTGAGAATCTTGTCCTTAGGAGACAGAATATGACAACATTTACCAGCTAGTTATTCATTGCATTGGGCACATACTAATATTTTCTTACCAAATTGGAGCATATGCCCTCTTCTCAGTTTTTAGTTTTCAGTGTTAGTATTTCATTTTAGCTCTTCTCTCATGACTTTCTTACTTCTCATGAACCCAGATTTTCTCTATGCTTGTCAACTCCTGTTCCAGTTATTTGTTGGTTATCTATTGGTCTTTAACATACCAATATAGGGCTGCCTGTGTGGCTCAGTCAGTTTAGCAACTACCTTTGGCTCAGGTCATAACCTCAGAGTCCTGGGATTCAGCTCCATGTCGGGCTTTCTGCCCAGCAGGGAGCCTGCTTCTTTCTCTCTGTCTCCTGCTCTTCTGGCTTGTAATCTCTCTCTCTCTGTGTGTCAAATAAACAAATAAAATCTTAAAAAAAAAACCAAAAACCAATATATTATATTCTCTCAAGGTTCTGTAGTGTGATTTGGTTTAGCTATGAGATCCTCACTTGGGATCTTTCATTTGGAATATTCAGAGAGGAGAAAGCGCAAAGTCTTATTCAAAGTTATCCAAGACTTGACTGAACTGTCCATCCAAGATGGTGCCTTCTCCATATGACCTCTCCATATGACCTCTTCTCTCTCTGGTAGAACAGACTGGACTTCTTACATGGTGGCTCAGTACTTTAAAATATTCAGTGGGCTAAAAGCTCATTAACTGGATTTGTTGGCTTAATAAAAATTCCCATGCAAATAACATTCTATCATATTCTGTTCTTTCTCAGATGGGCTCCTCTTTTATTTCATGAATTCCAGGTCTCAACCAGACAGAAGAAGTTGTTAAGCCAGTTTTGTGAGTTAAGCCTGGAATTGTTATGGAGTCATTATCATTATGTTGGTCAAAGTCATCAGATCCAGAGGACTGCGGAAGTAGTTTTTCCATGCCTTGATGTAGAGAAGTGACAGTGTCCCATTGCCGAAGAGCTTGTAGAATGGGGATACCATAGGAATCATTTTTGGAGACTACAGTGTCCCCAAGTCAATCTCTGAATACAGTGCAGGTATTGAGCTTTCAAAAGGCATTCAATTCAGAATGTTTGGTATACCTGTGTTAGTGAGGGTTCCCCAGAGAAACAGGACCATATAGGAGATATATATTTATTCATATGAATGTGAGCCCATATATGTATGTATGTGTCTGCATGTGTGCGTGTGTGTTTGTTTGTTTGTTTATTTCCATATGTGCTCACATGATTATGGAGGCTGAAGTCCCATAGTTTGCCATCTGCAACCTGGAAACCTAGGAAAGCCAGTGATATAAATCCAGTCTGAGTCAGGGGAACAGATGGCATAAAACCCACTCTAGGGGCAGGAGAAGACAGATTTCTTAGTTCAAGCAGCCAGGTAGGAACCAAAAACTGCAAATTCCTCCTTCTACTTTTTGTTTTATTCTGGCCCTAAGTGGGTTGGATGATGCCTACCAATTGAAAGGGACAACCTACTAAGTCCACATATTCAAGTGCTAATCTTACTGAGTTTTACTTAGAGATAATATTTCATTCGGACACCTCTGTTGACTCAGAATTGCTGTATCAAACACCAGAAATTTTACTGAATTTTAAAGTACAGTTGGAAATAAAGGACCAAACTTCAAGTTAAAAAAAAAGAAAAGATCATCAATTTACTAATAGTTTGTTTATATCCTAAGTGATAAAAGCAGCTAAATTTTAAAATTAAATGTTTTTTTTAAAGATTTTATTTATTTATTTGACAGACAGAGATCACAAGTAGGCAGAGAGGCAGGCAGAGAGAGAGGGGGAAGCAGGCTCCCAGCTGAGCAGAGAGCCTGATGCGGAGCTTGATCCTAGGACCAGAAGGCAGAGGCTTAACCCACTGAGCCACCCAAGTGTCCCCAAATTAAACAGTTTATCATGGTTATGACTTTATATAATCATCTATAATAGGAATCAGTAATCTATGGGCTGTGGACCAAATCCGTTCCATCATCACAAAGTTTTATTGGAACACAGCTGTATCTGTTTGTTCACATACATCAATGGCTGTTGTTGCTACAATGACAGATTGGAGTAGTTGTGACATGTGAACTGCATAGCCAAAAATGCTTACTAACTGATCCTTTAAAGAAAAAGTTTACTGACTTTTGCTTTACAGAAAGGTTTGGTGACCTCTGAGTAAAATAGTGAGGGTTAAATTTGTATTTTAAAAAGAGATGACATGTTCTCACTCTGATGCATGTCTTATCTTTTATTTCTATTAACATATAATGTATTACTTGCCCCAGGGGTACAGGTCTGTGAATCATCAGGCTTACACATTTCATAGCACTCACCATAGCACCTACCCTCCCCAATGTCCATAACCCAGCCACCTTATCCCTCCCCCCACTCCCCAGCAAGCCTCAGTTTGTTTCCTGAGACTAAGAGTCTCTTATGCTTTATCTTGCTCCCAATCCCATCTTGTTTCATTTTTTTCCTCCCTAGCCCCCACAACCCCCCACCCTACCTCTTAACTTCTTCCTATCAGAGAGATCATATGCTAATTATCTTTCTCTGACTGCCTTATTTTGCTCAGCATAATACCCTTAGTTGCAAATGGCAAGATTTTAGTTTTTTTGATGGCTGCATTCCATTGTGTGTGTGTGTGTGTGTGTGTGATACACACACACACGCTGCATCTTCTTTATCCATTCATCTGTTGATGGACATCTAGATTCTTTCCATAGTTTGGCTATTGTGGACATTGCAGCTATAAACATTGGGGTGCATGTGCCCCTTTGGATCACTACATTTGTATTTTTAGGGTCAATACCCAGTAGTGCAGTTGCTGGGTCATAGGGTAGCTCTATTTTCAACGTTTTGAGGAACCTCCATACTGTTTTTCCAGAGTGGCTGTACCAGCTTGCATTCCCACCAACAGTGTAGGAGGGTTCCCCTTTCTCTGTATCTTTGCCAACATCTGTCGTTTGATACAGGTCTTATCTTTTTGGTACTCTAGCAGTCATAAAATTGAAGAAGGGAGACCTGAGAAAGACCAGAGTAATTTGCATGGGAACTTTTACAATTAAACCAACAAGTCCAGTTAATGAGTTCATAACCCACTGAATAGTTTAAACAAGGGCAGAAATATTTACAAATATTTGCACTTGGTTAAACAAAAGTCTGAGTGATTGCTTCATGGTTTCCCTTTAACTAGTATTGATTCTTTTTTTTAAAGTGAGACTCATATTTCCCGACATTATATTATCCTTTCCAACAAAGTGTTTTTATATTTTTCTGCTTTTTTCCCCACTTTCATTATTTCTTCTCTTGGTCATTCAGAGGGATTCACTTACCTAGAGATAGACTGGGTTTTGTTTGTTGTTTGTATTTTTAATGAAAGAAATCCAAATGGAAAGTTAAAGTTTGGTTTTTCAGTTCAGAAAGGGTAATAGAAAATCATCAGGGTTAGTCATGAAAGAAGCAGGGTGTAGAATATGTCACAATAGTAAATTGAAAAGCGGGGCAGGGTGATATTTAGTGTTCTCCACTGATTAAATGTGGGTTACCTGACTGCCATCGGGGAGGATATTGATTGAGAGGCATCATGTTGAAGGAGATAGGAAGGGCTTGAAATGAGGAGATGGGACCTAGAGTGACCACAGAGAGAGGGACAGAGTCCCTCTCTGCCCTGTGGCCACCCTAATAACCAAGACCATGCACCCCCACAGTATGGCCTATGCTGAGAAGACTTAGTTTACCGTTGCCTGGTGAGGGCCCGCATGTTTGCTCATCTTGTAGAAGTATTCCTCCTCATGTCTTAAGACCTATCTTAATTTACCCAAACTCCTTTATGTGGCCAGCCTTCTTTATGTGATCCAAGAAACTTATAAACCTCCCAGACTTTGGGATCTGGAAGAGATGTGTAGGTGAAGAACTCTATCGCCACTTCCTGAGAACCTGGCATGTCTCCATATGGACCACATGGGCAAAGGTTGACTATAGTCTGACCTGAGGCTTGGCCAAGTACCCTGTGATTCCTTCTGGAGCAAGGAGGGATAAGCAGCCCTGAGAAGAAATTCCAGAGACAGTTGCTCTCCCACCTCTCCATCTTCTGGGAGTTGGTCACGAAGCTATTTCTCATCCATCTCCCTGGTTTCCGTTGATCATAAGACTTTCAGCCTCTTCCCCTTTAAGGCTCCACTGCAGATTTCCTTGGAAGTCTCTCTACTTAGCCATATGTGAGAGCTGGCTCCTCCACAGTGGAATGACCTACTTCCCTGTGCTATCTGTCATCTGGACCTTTTGGCTCAGTGATCATCCTCTGGGCCCAGAGAGCTGACACCATGCTGATCCTGCTTTTGTTCTCTGTGAAAGTAACAAACTGTTTAACTTCATTTGAGCTTGGTATCTCCCTGCTGGCTGAATCAGTGGTTATGACATGCAAACCTAGCAGCTGCAGTTGAGATCCTTAGGGCCCTGTTACACATCACACTGCCTTTTGGGCAGTGCTTGACAGTTTTGTCCTATTTTGACAACAGCATTAAGGGATATTTTCCTTGTTTACTCACAGTCTCTGTTCTCAAAAAGATCCTTTTTTGGGGGCACCTGGGTGGCTCAGTGAGTTAAAGCCTCTGCCTTCAGCTCTGGTCATGATCCCAGGGTCCTGGGATCCAGCCCCGCATCAGGCTCTCTGCTCAGCAGGGAGCCTGCTTCCTCCTCTCTCTCTGCCTGCCTCTCTGCCTACTTGTGATCTCTGTCTGTCAAATAAGTAAATAAAACCTTTAAAAAAAAAAAAAAAGATCCTTTTTTGATCATCTGAGCAGGACATGAAACCTGTAAAATTATATCTTTTTATTAATACCAAAGGACAAAGAAGTAAAAACATAGATAGGGTTGCTGCATGTGCTCTTATCCAAAATTTCCTCTTTTGATTCCCAGTTAAGTTCACCCATTTTAAAAGGTGACTTTTCTCTATAAAGAAAGAAGCTGTGAGAGATATATGGGATGTGGACTTTGGAGCAGATTGTTTTTCTCCACTTCATAGCTGCATCATCTCAGGCAAGTTACTAAATGTCTCTGTAACTCAGTTTCCTTACCTGTAAAATGTGGTAGACTTATAGTATTTGTTGAGAATGTGGTAATGTATGTAAAAATGAAGTAATATATGTAAAATGCTTAGAATAGAAGTGGCACACAGTAGGTGTATAATAAGCATTAGCTCCTATATCAATGAAAATCATGGTATTCGGGGCACCTGGGTGGCTCATTCGTTAAGCTTCTGCCTTTAGCTCAGGTCATGATTCCAGGGTCCTGGGATCAAGTCCTGCATCAGGCTCCCTGCTCAGCGGGAAGCCTGCTTCTCCCTCTCCCCACTTTCCCTGCTTATGCTCCCTCTTTTGTTGTTTCTCTGTCAAATAAATAAATAAAATATTAAAAAAAAAAAAAAAGAAAGAAGATCATGGCACTCAGACTTTAAGGTGCACAAGAATCACCTGTCCACTCCTAGTTTCTCATTGAGTAGGTCTTGGGTGGTGCTCCACAATTTGCATTTCTGATGCTGCTGATCAGATGACTATACCCAAGGCCTCAATCTCATCAAAAGCTTTTGTTTACAAAGATGCATTAGGGCAAGAAAAAACATGTTCTTTGAGTTTCGGAAGGACCAGGTAATTATACAACAATTGGATGCACCCAAGTGTTAAGATGGAGAAAGGAAGGGGAGTGGAGAGGAGAGAGATGACGATCCTGAGCACCTCATTAACATGTTGGGCTCTAAACAGCAACTACAGAGTACACACCACATGTAAGAGATGAGGTGATGAGGATTAGAGGAGGATATTTACTTTCAATAATCACATTACTCAAGCCCATCTAACTTGAGAGTTCATGCACTTTGCACAATATGTAAAAACATATGCCAAAATATGAGAAGACCCTTGGTTTGAAAATACTCTTTCGGGATGCCTGGGTGGCTCTGTCGGTTAAGCCACTGCCTTAAGGTCATGATCCCAGGGTCCTGGGATCAAGTCCTACATGGGGCTCCTTCCTTGCTCAGTAGGGAGCCTGCTTCTCTCTGCCTCTGCCACTCTGCTGGCTTGTGTGCCCGCTCTCTCTCTCTCTGACAAGTAAATAAAATCTTTAAAAAAAAAAAAAAAGAAAGAAAAAGAAAATATTCTTTAGGGCTCAAGTCATTAAACCTGGCTAAGAAAATTGTGATATAGGGCAAGCTTACTTTTCACCAGTGTTCCCATCATTAAAGATTTCCTGCTCACTTATGGCTCGACATCCATTACTGACAAATATACACTAACGAATAGAATATATGGTAAGGAGCACAGATCCTAAAACCAGTCTGCCTTTGTTTTACCCTCAGCTTTGCCACTTGTGACCTTTTGCAAGCTGTGTATCTCTTTGTGTCTGACTCAGTTCCTTCATCAATAGAATGGGGGATGACAAAAATAACTACCTAATAGAGTTCTGTAAAGATTGAATGAATTATTAGAATAATTGGAAAAATGTGAATATGATCCGTATATTATAAAATACTATCATAGCAATGTTTAGTTTCTTTAGAATGAGAACGAGAATGGTATTGTAGCAATTTAGGAGAATTTCTTGTTTTTATACTAAATACTGAAGTATATAGGGGTGAAGCATTATGATGTCATGATGTTTGCAACCACTCTATAATGGTGTGTGTGTGTGTGTGTGAGTTTTCTACTTCATCCTTCTCCCTACCCCACCTAAAACCAGATCAAATCAGAGTAGGGTTGCCAGATACAAAATAGGATGCTCCATTAAATTTGAATTTTATATAAATAAGAATGATTTATTTAGTATAAATATGTCCCAAATAATTCACAGAGGCCAAGTAGTGCATGGAACATACTTAAACTAAGAAGTTTTTCATTGTTATCTGAAATTTAAGTTTAACTAGGCATTCTATAGTTTTGTTAAACCTGGCAACTCTAATAAGAGCCATTTATTCTCCTGATATATATGGTTGACCCTGCCCACAAACATGCCAAAATCTTAGTTATATTGATTTATCCATGACAAAATACTTACAGTTCTTCTGAGTTTTAAACCATACTGGAAATAAGCTTTTTCGTTTAGCTTAGTTGTTCCCCATTGGATTCATCGTTTTCAATTCTGAATCTCTCTCTCTCTCTTTTTAAAAATTATAACATATTTGAAAGACTGCATTTTTATTTGTGATACAACCCATGGATAGAATATACATAAAGATCACATAAAAATACATGAAGCTGATAATTAAACATAATATACAGTGTTGGGTAGGTAGGTGATTAAAGAACTACACATATTTTATATAAAGTGTCATTAATGTTAATTCATAGAAGCATGTCTTGCATGAAGAGTAGTTTTAGCAGTTAATAATAGTACAAACATGTTAAAAATACTATTTATAGAACTACAACCTCAAAACAGGTAATCAAACTCCATCTCATGGATTGGTTTAAATGGCCCTGATTTACAATAACCTTTCAATAATAAACCAGGGAAAAGCAGTAAGAAGCCCATTACTTGCAGAAGCAATTACAGAAAATTACTTTGGAACAGTAGCACCATTCTACATTATAATATGCACATTTGTTATATTGCACCTTCCTGAGTTGAACTTTGAAAATGGTAGCCACATGAAATGCCAGAATGGAGGAATTCATCCCAGGCTGGGCCTTCACTGATGGCGGTAGTAATAATCTTGACCATCATAGCCATCGTAGCTACGCCCTTTATAGTAGCTGTACTCATCCTCATAGGCTCGGTAATTATCCCCACGAGGTTCCCCATTTTCATTTTCATAGACTTCATATCCATTGTCATATTCATTAGTGCCTGTTTGTTCATACTCTTCCTCATATCCGGTGGGGGTGGCTTCCCCAGACTGTCGGGTGGTAGTCCCATAGAACTCTGGTGGCGGAGTTGTAGGTTCAAATCCACCATCTGGTGAGGTTGTTGTCTTAGAGTCACCATTGTCCTGCTTTCTAGCCACTGTGGTTCCTTCTGCCTGGGCTTCAGTGACACTTTGTTCTTCACCTTCTTCTCCATTATCTCCATCACTGCTGCCATTACCATTTTCTGCCTCTGTGCTGTTACTACTGGTGCCATTTATGCCTTGCCCATTTTCATCCACTTCTGCTTCATTTTCTTCATTTTCTTCATCTTCCTCTTCTTCTTCATCACTTTCCTCCTCTTCTGTAGCCTTGTGTCCTTTATCCCCAGCCTGTAAGGAAAAGTTTGAAAGAATCCAGATCTAGGTGTGAAAATGTAAAAACCTAAAACAATTAACTTCATTCAACTCAGGCTATACTAAGGCCTTATTCTAGATATATTTTTGAATTGAAGCTAGCTTAATTTATAAAAGAATTAGTGGGTGTTTTAAGAATTCAGGATTAGTACCTCTGAAATTGGGTTTTGACGGAGAAGAATGTACTTGATAAATAAGTCTTCTCTGTGGGAGATGCTTCTTATAGCTTTGCTCTTGACTTTGTCTTAGAGCCCTCTTCCCTGAAATACAGTGGCATCTTGCAGGACCTTTTATTCATTGCTAAGATGCTTGCTTGTCCTTAGTTTTCTGCTATAATGTAGGAAGTCAGTGTAATAACCTGGGATGAGAACTTGTGTGGGAAAAGAGCTTTCCTTATTTATAAACAGAGATATTGAGTCTGCTCTTGCTTTTTTTTTTTTTTTTTTTTTAAATATTGTATTTGTTTATTTGACAGAGATCGCAAGTGGGCAGAGAGGCGGGGAGAGAGGCAGGCAGAGAGAGGGGGGGGGAAGCAGGCTCCCCGCTGAGCAGAAATTCAGGGCTCCATCCCAGGACCCTGAGATCATGACCTGAGCTGGAGGCAGAGGCTTCATCCACTGAGCCACCTAGGTGCCCCTGCTCTTGCTTTTCCAATGAGTTAATGAAGATAATGTAAAACATCCTGTTTGGTGTCTAAATAACCTTTGATTTCAGTAAAGAAGTGAAATCAGATTTAAATTTTTGAGGAATGATTACCTTCTTGGGAAGTTGGATTGCAGCTAAACCTATATACCCTGTTCCAGGTGTGGTCTCTCCATAGCCAGGTGTGGTAGAAAGGGTGGTATTCTCAGCCTCATCTTCATCTTCGTTTTCATCAGAATTTGCATTCTCTTCATTGTTTTCTTCTTCATTTGAAGTCTCCTGGTGAAAATATCCAGAGCAAGAGAAGTTATTTTGGTTGGAAGAGAACTCAAAATTTGTTGATGTCATGAGCCACAATTGAGAAAAACATTGTATTCCTCCGGCAGCTCATCACCTAATGCTAACAGTTTCTTCCTCTTGTGCCATTTACACTTCTCACTTATTAGAACTCAACTCAGTTATCTCTTTCTGCTTATCTCACTGTAGTCTGTTTTAGACATTTCTGTATTCTATTTAACCAAGAAAATATGCTTTTATAATAATTTCAGCATAACTGACGATATCCTCATATTATATCCTGGATGCCTTAGGCTCTTAAAGTCTTTTTTTTTTTTTTAAGATTTTGTATATATTTATTTGACAGAGAGAGAGATACACACACACACACACACACACACACAGTCAGAGAGGGAATACAAGCAGGGGGAGTGGGAGAGGGAGAAGCAGGCTTCACGCTGAACGGGGAGCCAGATGTGAGGCTCCATCCCAGATCCATGGGACCATGACCTGAGCTGAAGGCAAATGCTTAATGACTGAACCACCTAGGCACCCCAAGGCTCTTAAGGTCTTATCAGTACTATTAAAACATGGTAGCAAATAGATTCTTACATTTGCTGACAAATCAGCTGAGAACTTAGACCTGTTTTTCAAGGTAGGATTATTATTCACTTTAGAAAGGGAAGGTGAGCTCAGAAAAGCTAAATAACTTGCTTAAGTTCTTATGTGTGATGAAGCTGTATCTTTCTAATTTAAAAAGCTGAGCCCTTTGTAATGCACTGTGATGTTTTTGATGAAGAAGAGGATTTATATGAATGTCCACAATACAACTAGGATATTTTTTCTGAAAGGAATTCTTATGGAATTCTTATTTACTGGCAAAAAAAGTGAGCATTTTTCATAATGCTTTCAAGTGTATCTAGACAAAAAAAATTTTAATTCAGAAGTCATCTGCCAACATATAAGCTAGTTCTGTATTGTATGCAATATTCAGAAAACTTTAGGCATTTGACAATCAATTTTACCATGCAATGAAGAAAGTAAACACTCCAAGAAATTTTTAGTGGTATATAAAGTTATTGAAGAAAGATGTTTTAAAAGAATTAACACTCCTCAAATCAAAGCTTATTATAATCTTATAATATTACTATAATCTTATTTAACATTGTATTCTTGGCCTTTATGTTGTTAGGCAGTTGTTTGTTAATGGAGTTTGTCTGATGTGATTCATAGCTAATATTAAAAGTCAAGACTTTAAAACATGCATGGATGAAGAGGATGTGATGCATACACATATACATATACATACATGTATACATATATATAATGGATTACTATTCATCCATGAATAAGAATGTAGTCTTGCCATTTGCAATGATGTAGATGGAGCTAGAGAGTATTATGCTAATGAAATAAGTTAGAGAAAGACAGTACCACATGATTTCACTCATAGGTGGAATTTAAGAAATAAAACAAACAAGCAAAGGGAAAAAAAGAGAGAGGGGCAAACCAAGAGACAAACTCTTAACTACAGAGAACAAACTGATGGTTACCAGCGGTGAGGGAGGTAGGAGGATGGGCTATATAAGCAATGGAGATTAAGGGGGGCACTTGTGATGAACACTTTTCACTGAAAGAAATGAATCACTGTATTGTATACCTGAAGCTCTTATTACCTTTATGTTAACTAACTGGAATTCAAATAAAAACTTAAGATAATCCACAGATTGCAAAACAAAATACTAGAAGAAGAAAATGAGTTTATATAAAGAATAAAAATTTAAAAATAAACACAACCCAGATTCACGCTGCCTTATTACTAAAACAAAGTGACTAAAGAAGAATATGTTTTTTTCATCAAATTTGTAAATTCCACTGTTCCAGTAAACTTTTGGGACTGCTAGAATCCACCCCAAAACAGTCTCTAAACTAATTGTGTCAAATAACCCACAAACACCATGCTGTTTATTTTTTCACATTTATGCTTTATTCCAACAGACTAAACCTTTCAGGGGAGAAAGAGGAAAGATTCTTAGACTAGAACATACAATTAGGGTTCTGTACTGTCATATTACACATGAAAAGCCCATCAAATCGATGGTAGTTCATTAGTGGTGAGGTCATGATTAAAGATCCAAACTCTCAACTCATGAACTTCTGTATTTTCTCCTACAAAGCCCTTTCTTTATTAGATACTTTATTTAAGGATATCCTGTTACAGTGAATTAAAAAGGAAAACAGGTCAGTCTATTAATGGGCATTAAGCATCAAATGTCTTTTTGAATAGAAAAATTAGCAATGATTTTTTAAAAAGATTTTATTTATTTATCTGCCAGAGAGAGAGAGAGAGAGCGAGAGCGAGTGAGCACAGGCAGGCAAAGTGGCAGCAGAGGCAGAGGGAGAAGCAGGCTCCCTGCCGAGCAAGGAGCCCTATTCGGGACTTGATCCCAGGATGCTGGGATCATGACCTGAGCCGAAGGCAGCCGCCTAACCAACTGAGCCACCCGGGCATCCCAGCAATAATTAAAAAAAAAAGTATTATTAACCTATTAGAATGGCTAAAATGACTGAAAGAAACAAGTGTTGGTGAGAATGTGAAGCAACTGATACACTGATAGAGGGAGATCACAGTATACCTGCTTTGGTTGTTTCTCCTAAGATTGAACATAAGCATACTTTTTGACTTAGAAGTTTAACCTCTAAGTAAAATGGCCTCCAGAAATAAATGCATATGTTCACTAGAAGGAGTAGTAGAATGTTCACAATAGCCCAAACTTGGAAACTACCCAAATGCCCATCAACAGGAGAGTAATACATTTTGGTACATTCACTTCATGAGATACTGACAGTGAGAATGAATGATATACAGTCGTAGAACAATTCAGATCAGCCTTTGAAGTTGAGAGTAGAAGAGAAAACACACAAAATAATGTACAATGTGTGATTCCATTTACATAATAAACAAAAATAGGCAAAGCCAGTATTTTGTTAGGACTTAAAATAGCAGTTACACTTGACGGTTTTGGTTAATGAATGAAATGGAGCACAGTGTATGTGCTGCTTTTTTATATGGGTTACACTTGTGTGTTCAGTTTCTGAAATTTCAGTGACCTCTATACACATGATAATTGTGTATATTATATTTAATTTTTTTTTAAAGATTTTATTTATTTGTCAGAGAGAGAGAGAGAGGGAGAGCAAGTGAGCACAGGCAGACAGAATGGCAGACAGAGGCAGAGGGAGAAGCAGGCTCCCTGCCAAGCAAGGAGCCCGATGTGGGACTCGATCCCAGGACGCTGGGATCATGACCTGAGCCGAAGGCAGCTGCTTAACCAACTGAGCCACCCAGGCATCCCTTGTGTATATTATATTTAAATAAATTTTTTTAAAGTGAGGCTGAGGGTTTAGGAGTGGAAAAAAATGTTAGATTGCCAAATAGAAAACATTCCCTAGTATCCTCTCATATGAATATAATTCCTGGGGATTCTATGTATTTAACTTGAATTGACAATGAAATTTTAGGGAGGAAATGGGGAAAAAGGAAGTTCTAGAATCTCTTCAGGATAGAAGCCTCCAGGCTTATTTAACCACTTTCCTATGGTCACTTTCCATAAATGATGTTTGGAGTATTTATTCTCTGAAGTTTTCAAAACCAAACTCCCAGATATTTTTGGATACCATATATTGTATAAGAAACTGTGCTAGGTAATGTGAGGAGGTGTAAGGAGAGTACAGCACTGCTTCTCCCCAAACCAGAGATGAAACATATGGTCTCTAGTCCTCTGGGTCATGAGAAGTTTCAGATTACTTTTGGGAAGATGATAAATGTTCAGAGATTGTTGGCAACATTCTGAGTGTGCATGATTTTATCACAGTTTTAAAGGAGTCCTAATCTTCCTCCATTCCCAACCACTGTCATAGCAAATGAAGAACCTTTGCCAAAAGGTATGCAATCTAATTGGGAAATCCAGTTGGCAAGGCAATTTTGTGATCACTGTACAGCTAACAGTTGTAGTAAATGGATTACCTCAGCTTAGTTGTTGTGTAAGATTACTAAATGGAACTCTGGGTAAAATTCTGTGGGATTTTGTAGGTGGCATTTTCCCTGTACTGGCTTGATATTCTTGTAAGGTCTTCCTTATGCTATTAGGGTAAATTATAGTACTGGAGATGATACTTTTTAAAACTATCATATCATATCAAACCATATAAAAATGATTTTTATGGTTAAAAAAATCAAACTAATTATTTGTCACATTTTAAGTTCCCACACTATTTTATTTTCAAGATAACAGATGTTTATGTATGATCCATTTTTGACTGTCACTGCCCATTCATAAGCAGTACTTAAGAATACCCAAATTTAGAAGGTCCCCAAAGAAGTGGATAGCTATAATTTACTCTCCAGGAAAACATACCTAATTAGCATATTGAGCAAGTGTGTCAGTTATAAACATGTTAGCACAATTTCCACGATATACAGATGAATTTTAACTGTGAACTCTACTAATTTGTAGTACTATAGAGAACTGGGCAGTACTATGTGTAGAATCTGTAGTACTATAAAATGCTATATATATTTAGACATCTTGAGTATTCAGATTTCTATAAGAACACAAATTTTATTATTAGACAAAAAACATGAAATTCCCATATAATTCCCACATAAGAACATTCCCACATAATTACCACATAAGAACAACCCTACTTTGTGGGTCAAGAAAGACCAATGAATTGCAGTATCATTGTAGAGGACATAAATTAGCTTTTCATATACTACCCACTTAGTAAATTAAGTTTAAATTTAATCCTTTTTAATACAAGTATTGCACTGAGTTTAGGTACTCGTCTTTTACCATCATGTTCTGTCCACCTAAGTATAAATAATACTTTCTTTTCTTTTTAACAGAATTTATAAAGTATAATTATAATTTATTGTAAGTTAATTATAATTACATTATAACGGAGATATTATAATGTAATTATAATTACACTTATAATGGAGACATTTTTGGTTTTGTGTACAGCTTACAGGTTACTTTAATGTCAAATTGCAGTAGTATTTTAAACAAGTCATTTAGTTGATTCTAATTCAATAACATTCCCCTTGTCCAAAATAGAAGACTGTGGGTAGCTGGTAAACTGGCAACGGCTGTTTGCTGAGTCCAGGCTACAGTAGACCAGTTTCCTATTTGTTTTTATGGTGCCTGGTTTGTTATGAAAAATCCTGCAGAAATTCCTTACCTCCTCTTCTTCCTCCTCTTCTGAGCTGTCACCATTTCCATCTTCTTCAGATGAGTCACTACTGCTCTAAAAAAAAGTGTATACATATGTGAATTCATATATATATATGGATATCTATGTACATATTTATGTACACATACTTTCAACACCAAGGAAAATTTCTTGCTGATTGAATTAAGATAAAATACATACAAATATTTACCCTAATGATAATTACCATCTTGATTGATTTATTAGAACAGTTCTCATATGAATCTGAGAGATAAAAGGAGATTAGGGATATATAAAATAAGGTTAGAAAAAGGCATCTTTAGGTATCAAGATATGAAATGAGATACACAGGAAATATGTTGAAACATTTTGTAGAGCAATGAATCACAGAATTATCTAACTCTTTAAGAACAAGAGGATTATCTGGTTCAATTTATTTTATAGAGAAGGAATCAAGCCCAGAGCAGTTGTGACTTCTCCAGCCCGTTCAAAGCAAGTGAACTAGCACATAGATCATGTTATTCTATTTTCTTTATAAAACATAAAGGAAATGATGATTAGGCTTATTGTAAAATAAATGATTTATTTATTTATAAAAGAATGATTCTTTTAAATAATGAGCTCTTGATGAATTTAAATTAGAATTTGATTTGAAATTAGATTTACACATAATTTTTAGTATCTTTCAGTCTAATTAAAGCTGCTTCATAAAATAAGCCTCTCTCTATATATAAATGAGATTTTATATATATATGAGGTAAAAATTATATAAAAACAAAATTAATTCACTTACTCATTTAGGAGAGTTATAGAGTATCATCCTTCTAAAGAGCTCAATATTGAATGAGAATATATTAAACCAAGGAGTCTGCATATAAAAATATAAGTTAACAAGCTTCACTTTTTTTTAAAAGAAAATATAAGTCTAAACACCTGTTATCAGAAACTTTAAGATAGTATAGGAGATTTTTCATCTTGATAAATTAAATTTTCTTTTTCTTTCTGCAACTACCTCTAATGGTACCAGGTAGATAAATGGGTACCTGACTTAAGATGCTGTTTTCTGCACTACAAATCTTGGCTTTGATTCTGGTGACCTAGTTAAGTTCTGTGAGTCTTAGAAAATATAGCTGCAGAAGAACCTCAGGGTTAGGGATCAGATATGAGGAAATACTCATGTTCCAGTCCTGCCCAGGGCTGTTCTGTAGGGCTCATTCTTCAGTGGCCATGCCATCCACCCAAGAAAAGGGAATGCTTGTCCCCTTGAGCCAAGAATAACCTTGGGTGGAATAGAGAATAATTAGACCTGCTCTTCCACTTCCATGACCTTAATTGTTGTACTTTCCCAGCCTAGAGGGTAAATAAAGCATGGTATTACAGTAAACTATTTTTCCTTGTTAGTTAATAGAGAGGACAGCATATTTTTGCAACGTATTTTGTCTCAGTGGGAGTGTTTGAATCTTTTTACAAGCTTCCTGACCCCTAGCCTTCTTGCTGTCCCAACTACATGACTCTTCAATTAGTGTCTGCAGTGAGAACAATTTTAAAGCTTCATGAAATGCCCGGGAGCCTTAACATTTTCTTTTTTCCTTTCTTTTATTTATGCCAATTTGTAACTAAGACATATTTTTCTTCCGGAAGTCAAATACACTTACACACACATATATGTATGTATATGTATTTTACCATTACTCCTTTCAACTTCTGTCATTCCCATTTATTCAATCCCAAAAGATATGTTTCAGGCATTATTTTGAGAATGAGGATGGTAGCAAGAGAGAAAGATGGATACGTGGACAATTTCCCTATGTCAGAGACTATGATAGATGAGATCAGTACAATGAAAGGAATTTAAAGTTTCTGCCCTCAAAGAATTCACATACAATTCAAACAACATATGCTTCCTGAAAGAAGGCATTTCCTTAATTAAAAATGCTTAGGTTGTTATGCTTATTTATGCTTCCATTTCTATAGCCAAACAGATAGATAAGCTATAGGTAGACTGTTTATAGCTTTATAATTGATATGACATATTTCATGGAAGTTGGTATTTTAGAAATGATTATATGTAGGGGTGCCTGGGTGGCTCTATCTGTTAAGTGGCCAATTCTTGATTTCCTCTTGGGTCATGATCTCAGGGTCATGGAATCAAGTCCCATGTCGGGCTCCATGTTCAGCAGGAATCAGCTTGAGGATTCTCTTTCTCCCTCTCCCTCTGCCCCTTTCCCTACTTGTGCACATTCTCTCTAAAATAAATAAATAAACCTTAAAAAAATAAAAGAAAAAAGATATTATATGTAAACACAGATTTGTTTGAATAAAACAAAAATTTCAAAGCCAATACAGCTTAATGCATTTTGGGGTGACAATCTGAGCACCAAATACTTGATAGATTTAGCAGAATAAATAATACAGAGCTATGGGAAATATATAAGTAGACATATAAGGGGAAAAAATTCTGGAAATCAAGCTTTGTAAAGTAGGAGAATAAATCATCAATACTAGGTCAGACCAGACTGTTGGATTGGGGCATATATTTTATTGAGTATTTTAATTTATTTATTTGACAGAAAGCAGGAGAGCACAAGCAGGGGGAGAGGGAAAATCAGGCTCCCTGCTGAGTAGGGGAGCCCGATTGTGGGGGGGCTCAATCCTAGGACCCTGGGATCATGACCTCAGTGGAAGGCAGACACTTAATGACTGAGCCACCCAGGCATCCTGCCCACAGATATTTTTAAAATACAACTGTCTTACTAACAAATTATATATTACTTGAAATGAGTTTGTCTGCATATAATTTCTCTAAATATTGTATATTAAAAACCAGAGATTTTTGAACTTTGAATTTATCAGTAATAAAAAATATAACATCTCCTAATATCTTTTCACTATGGCTGTTTTAACTGGATCGCATTTATATATCTATAAAAATTTACAGATGGGAATATCTCTATGTGATATTTTAGAAAAATTGTGGAGCTAGCCAGAAATTTAAATTTTTATCATTTCCCTTTAGTTTAAGAAAGAGAACGAGGCAAACATTCAAATGAGCACTGTTTATTTATGGGTCTGAAGTGTACCAAAGAATGGAAGACAATTCTGAAAACCCACAACTCTTGTATCATCTGTGTTCATATTTCTGTGGCCACACACATTCCCCCTAATTATTATGGTGCTATAAATACTTTAAGATTATCATTTCCTATCATTGTATGAGTTAGAAATGGGTTAGCCCAACATATGGTAGGATGCTCTGCCAAGCCACTGTGCTGAGGCATCGTTTTCAGCATCTTGACTGCTTTTAGCATCTCAGGAGTCCCAGGTCAAATGGTGCATAATTGGTGCCCTGAACCCAAACTGTATAGTAGTAAAAATAGCACAGTTCTGGTTTGTTGAGTATTTTAAATCAACACCACACCCTCAAGTTTTCAAAGGCTTTCTTCACTAGTAACCTAGTAAAAACACAAATTCTTATTTTTAGTGTTTGTTATTTTCTTTTTTTGTTTACAAATTTTAAGGATGTTTTATTTTTCTCACAGACACTCTCATAATTCACTTCATGAATTTCTCTCTCTCCTCTATAATTCCTGAGCCACACTTCTGTTATCGTGACCAACACAGGTCAGAGGTTCAGAGAATCCTCAGCAATCACCACTGATTATCAGCAATGTTTTTAAAAATGGTCTCTCCAAATGAAACAAGATGGGATTGGGAGGGAGACAAACCATAAGTGACTCTTAATCTCACAAAACAAACTGAGGGTTGCTGGGGGGAGGGGGTTTGGGAGAGGGGGGTGGGATTATGGACATTGGGGAGGGTATGTGCTTTGGTGAGTGCTGTGAAGTGTGTAAACCTGGTGATTCATAGACCTGTACCCCTGGGGATAAAAATATATGTTTATAAAAAATAAAAAATTTAAAAAAATGGTCTCTGCTATTTATGAAGTTAGTCTTTAACTTACCAGTTAAAGGGCTCTAAATTATCAGCTGTTAAGAGCTGTATGACAGTATTGTCTCAACTATAACATGACAGTTAGTGACCTCATCACTGACTTAATTGTCAACAATAGATAAAGTGTTCATTTCATCAATGTGTTAACCAGAATACCTGGACTCTGTACCAAGATGTTTGCTTTTATTATATCATTCTAGATTGGGCCCAAATGATATGTATATCTCTGCTTTAAAAGAGAACTTAGGAATACATTTTATTGTATTGTATTAAAAACAAACTTTTTATAATAAGTAAATCTTTCTGGCTGACCAGTGAGAATTGAATTTAGTTGTTTTATAGTTAAATTTGATCCCCTTTAAATTGTAATGGGTGGGAAAGAAAATTATTTTTTATGCTTACCTGAGCTAGAAATCGTTTTAGAGGAGGATAAAAGTAGGCATGCTTGTAAAGAGAATATCGTGGCCGGTACTTAAAGACCTGCATAACCAAAATAAATGACATATTCATGTTTAATGTATAATAAATCTAGAGGAAGAATATAGTCAGACCAAGAATGTATGCTAAACATAATTACCCCATTTTCTTCAGAATCCTGTAATTTGGCTCTTCGATGCAAATTTTTCATCTGTTTGAAAGAACATTTAATTATTATATATTCTATCTTTTACATAAAAAGGCAAAAAAGGAAATAACTATAGGTTTTTAATATAGAACTTACTGAGAAAGCACAGGCCATTCCCAAAATGCTGAGCAAAATTAAAGCAGTCTTCATTTTGGTGATTGCTTCTGGAATTAATGAAGCAGTAAAGTTAATAAATATTAAAACTAAGAGTGTAACTTTTATACTCATACTAGAAGGTGAAATATTTGTTTTCATTTCTGTCCAGTTATAGTTTGACTAAGACCAATTTCCTGGCTTTTATTTTTAAATTGTTCCTTTTTTAAGTGGTAGAAAACTAACTTTACCTGTCTGTTTAAGTAATCTTTAGTTCTGTACTTGGTTTTACCCTATCAGCTGTGATTTGTCAGTGGCAGACCATTTCATTACTATACGGGGCTTTAATGCTTGATGTACTTCACATTGGGGCAAAGAGTCTTCTTAATATCATTGATATAGGAATATCAGCTAAGTTAGTATAGTTCTGTGACCTGGGTTATTTTTTTATATATATATAATTGAAAACTAAGCAAAAATTGTAAACATTTAAATGATTGCTTTTACACCAGTGGTTATTATATATATTCTGTATATTGGTTCTATATGGGTTTTGAATCAAAGTTTTATTTGTAAGATGGAAAATAGGAGCCATTTTCCTATGAATACCTTAGAATACTTTGTATTTTTTTGTGTGTATGAAATGATCCATAATATGTGAAATTCTCTTATAGCACGTAGCACCAGACAGCCATGTTGAAGGATAACTCTATGAGAAGAGTTCATCAGAGTTTCACCTTGGGATATCAGGGGCAGATTTCCTCAAATCAGGTTATTCTTCAGTGCCATTTACGCTTTCCATCACTAATGGGGAGATTGTCACAGGGTGGGTCAAGGGCTTTTCAGGGTCAGAGCAGTAGTCATCATGGAGACTATGGAATTCTATAGAAGAATTCACTTCTATGGAAGAATTCTATAGAATCCAATTCTGTAGAAGAATTGAAGATTGACTCTCAGAATGGGAATAGTTCTCAAACAGTCCTGGGTTTTGCGGCCATGCAAAGATCTCACTTCCACATAGATTCCTCATAAATAAAAAGAGAGAGATAGTAAAATCCTATCTGACTTTAATTTCATTCTATTTGATAGAACGCTGTTTTAATAGAGGTTGAATAAACTTAGCTAAAAGCCTGCTAATACCCACCCATTTGCACTGACATATGTTTAACTGAGTGTTTAACTGAGAGTGACAGCTATGGCAACATTTTAGAAACAATATGTAACAATGATGGCAATTTCCCCATAAACACACTTGAAAAAGTAATACTTAAAATGTATGTATGAAAGCCATGTCATATACTGTATTCTGTGGTTCGATATTGCATTTTGTCATTAGCCACATTTATTGCTTCCTTATTGAATATCTAACACTAAAACATTACACAGAGTAAAATTTAAGGCCTGGAGACAGTGTCTTGGGTCCCAAGTCACACTCTATTTGTGGCAGACTGGGTTTTTTTGATTTTGGTGTCTACAGACTTCCTCACAGTTCTGTCTACTTTAGTAAAAGTTCTTGATGGCCACACAACGATAAAAGAGGCTTTGCCCCTGAAGTGGACCCATTTGTCTAAGAAGTTTTTACTGATATTGGGGTGCTTAAAGTAATACTTTGAACTTTGTTACCCACGATCAGGCTTGCTAGCAAGCAGGGAGATTATTTCCTTGCAACTTTATTAAAAGAATCGAATGTTTATGATGTCTTAAAGAGCTAAAAACTTAAATACATGGAACTGTAGAAAGGGTTTTGATTACATAAATTTCTCATAGCACACCGTCAAAACAACTAGGTGAAAACATAGCAGGAATAATATAAAAAGAACCAAGTGATTCATGTAGGCAGCAATTGGCTGCCTCCATAAATCTCATTTTATTTACTTTGTGATTCATAAAAAACAAAGACGTCTATATTGACTACTACTAACCCAGACAACAATTAAAACATTCTTAAAGGATAGTTTTAAAAGTGTAATTACAAGTTTTCATTGGGAAAAGTATGATGAACTACCATTATTTATTTCTTTAGTACTGTGTACTTTTCTATACTGATTTTAGAGCTACGGGATATTTACACTTTGAAACAGAATGTATTGAAAAGACATTGTATATAACTGAAGTATAGATTAGGCATAATTTATGGTGAAATATGCAGAGTTACAAGTGAAAAATAGTATTTCAGTCAGGTTATCTTGAATACATCACAAGGAGAAAACAAATAGTTATTTGTGAGGTGGAGACATAGAAAGTAGGCCACAAAATTTTCTAGTTTACGTGCACAATATTAAGGACTTACTTACATGTGTAGGTTAATAAGCTTAACCTTTTGGAAAAAATCTAAACTCTGAGGTACTAGTTTAATGATAAACAAGTGTTAAATTACATAGCCATTCTATACAATTCAGTAACATCAACATTAAAATAAAAAATTAAAAGCCAGGTCTAGAGATGTAAATTGTGGAGTGTTCAATTTTAAGAAAATGAAGCCATCATAGTAAATCTTACCCTTTTGCTGTTCTGGAGTGAGGAGACAGTTTCACAGGAGTGAGTGACACAGATTGAATATTTCCTCTGCTGTCTCACTCACTCATTTGCTTGCTGTGACTGGCTATAAACTCTTCTTTGCCTTCCAGCAGCCAATCGCCGTCATGGGCAAGGTGATGTCAGAATGTGGATTCTCACCAGAAAACCCCCAAACTTCAACACTTTTTCAAGACACAGTCTCAGTTGAATAAACATGAAATGTGGTTCTAGTGCCAAGAGGTTTGCATTGTGGAATTTAATTGAAGGTTCAGATGAAGATGAATAGTTTGAGTTCTGAATATATATAATAATATACTGGATTTGAATTAAAATAAGTAGCAAAAGATTTAACCATTTAAAACTTTTATAATTGTACAAACTTTTCACTGTTGAAAGGAAACTTACTGTAATCAGATACAATCCTACATTATTAATTTAGTAAAAAAAGAAATAATAGGGTGCCTCGGTGGCTCAGTTGGTTAAACAACTACCTTCGGCTGAGGTCATGATTCCAGGGTCCTGGGATCGAGCCTCGCATCAGGCTGCCTGCTCAGCAAGGAGCCTGCTTCTCCCTTTCCCTTTGCGACCTCTCCTGCTTGTGTTCCCTGCTCTCTCTCTGTCAAATAAATAAATAAAATCTTAAAAAAAAAAAAAAGAAATGACAAAGGAAAGGAGCTGATGAGCAATTAATATTTTAATATCAACTATTATATATTTTTCCTAAAATATGCTTCAGTGACTCAGAAATTTAAATTGATATAATTGAAGTCAACACCATCAATTTTGTTCAGTTTACCAAACTTGAATTATTGAGCTTTCCATTGAACCAGGACAGTGGAGAGCCTGTGTCCTAGGACATGAAGAATCAGATATAAGAAGGATCTTGTCCCTGTCTAAAATTTTCAGTTGTGTAGAGAGACAGACTTACAGCCATAGGGCACAGCAATGCAAATATCTACAAGGTTTAGAAATTAGAATTAGAATTTTATAGATTATTAATAAGGGAGGGGTTATCAAGAAAGAAGAGTAAAGTGTTCTTGGGAATAGATTTAAAGGACACAGAAATGAATGAACAACATCATGACACCAACACTATCCAGTTATGCACTGAGTGCTCTTTTGCTAGTTTTTTACTTGTGCTATTTCAGTCCCCCTACACACACACACACACACAGTAATTCAGTGAGACTATTCCTATTCTACAGGTGGGGTAAGTGGGACACAGAGGTGGTAAGTAAGTTCTGGGTTGCATGGGATAGTAAATGGGGGAATATAGAGATTAAACACAAGTCTAATTCTAGAGTCTACTTTTAATCACTACATATCCTTGCTGGCATATTCAGAAAGCTTCAATGATTCAATAAACTGGAATATAGTGAGTTGAATTAGTGAAGATGAGGATGGTTGGATAGATAAGCCTTGGTGATAGAAGGTACTATAGGTTACATTAATGAATATAGACTCCACCTTGGAAATGAGAGATTATTAAAGTTGTAAAGCAAAAAAAGAATATATTTAGACTTGTAACTTGGAATAATCTTTTATTGACAAGGTAGATCTTGGTTGAAAAAGACAAGATAACTGTGAAGGAGGGGGGCTTCAGGCAGTTATTTTAGTGATTCAGGAAAGCAATGAGAAAGGTCCGAATAGCAGCTGTGGGGGTGGAAAGGATGGAACAAATGAGAGAGATATTAAATAGATAAAATTAACGAACTTAGTGAAAGTAAGAGAAGTGAAGAAACCTAGAATGACTTGTGGATTTATGGCTTGGGTAATAAGTGGTGAGTGGTGAGACCTTATTTCATATAACACATAGCAGAGTAATTGGTGTACTATAATCACTCAGCAAGATGTTAGCAATATATGACATAATGAAAGGAGTAGACAACAGAAAATGAAAAGGCTGGGGTTTTGTTCTTGATTTTATCACTGAATGAAGTATTTAACAATGCTGGGGCTTCAGTTTCATCGATATTTTGAAAATAAGGAGGGTTTATGGGGTGCCTGGGGACTCAGGTGAGTGTCTGCCTTTAGCTCAGGTCATGATCCCAGAGTCCTGGGATCAAGTCTTGGGTTGGGCTTCTGCTCAGCAAGGAGTCTGCTTCTTCCTCTGCTCCTCCCCTGCTCATACTCACTTGTGTGCATGCTCTCTCTCTCTCAAATAAATAAATAAAATATTTTAAAAAATAAAAATAAGGGAGGTTCTAGATCAAAAAAGAGCCAGCCATTGTGTGCCTCTATCACCTGTGGAGCATTCTTTTTTTTTTAATTTTTATTTTTTATAAACATATATTTTTATCCCCAGGGGTACAGGTCTGTGAATCGCCAGGTTTACACACTTCACAGCACTCACCATAGCACATACCCTCCCCAATGTCCATAACCCCAGCCCCCCTACTTGGATTTGAATCTGATGAAGCCTATATATATCAGGTTAGAGAAAATTTTAATCTCTGTGACTTATTCATTCTGTAACTGGAAGCCTGTATTTCCCATTGCCCTTCATCCATTTTATTAATCCTTCCACTCTCCTCCTCTCTGGAAGCTAGTTCTATTTATGAGTCTGTTTCTGCTTTTTGTTAGCTGTTTTGTTATTTAGTTTTCACATATACGTGAGATCATATGACATACGTCTTTCTCTGTTGGACATATTTCACTTAGTGTAATATACTCTAGGTCCATCCATGTTGTCACAATGGCAAGATCTCATTCTGTTTTATGGCTGAGTAATATTCCATTGTGTTTATATACCACATCTTCTTTATCCATTCATTCATCAGTGGACACAAGTAAATAATGCTGCAATGAGCATAAGTGTGCATATGTCTTTTTAGATTAGTGTTTCTGTTTTCTGTGGGTAAAGAGCTAATAGTGGAATTACTGGATCAGTAATTTCAGGAACCTCCATACTATTTTCCAACTTACATTCCTACCAACAAATTCTTACCACCCTACTGGTGGCATTCTCTTTACATCCTTGCCCACATCCTTGTCTTTCTGATATTAGCCATTCTGACAGGTGTAAGTGAGATCTCACTGTGGTTTTGATTTGTATTTCCCTGATAATTAGTGATGTTGAGATCTTATATGTCTGTTGATTATTTGTGTGTCTTTGGAAAAAGGTCTATTCAGTTCCTCTCCCCATTTTGGGGGTGTGGATAAAGACAAAACAAGAGTGGCTATAAACTGGTAATTATTGAATTGGTAATAGGTTACCCTAGGGTTTCATTATACTGTTCTTTTCACTTTATGTATGTTGGAAATGGTCTATAAACAGTTATTTTTTAAATGGAAATAATTGAACTAAATCTTCAGCACTTTTTCAGTTTCTAATATTTTGTAATCTCTTAGTTTCAATCAGTCATATGAGGCTGATATATCCTTTCCAATAACCCTCTAGCCCAGTCAAACTCTACCTCTCACTTGATTAGATATATTCATGCATGCTCATCGGAGCGTTTTTTCTAAGGAGTAGTGTTAGAGAAGAAAAATCATAGATCCTTACTAACTCTGCTTTTTCTATAATCAGGGCTGACTCAACAGTGCTTTTTGTTCAGCCTCATTGTCATGATAATCTTTATTTAAGCAGGTTGTTATGAATTGATTCTCTTAGATGACATATGGACACATATTCATCTCATTGGCATGCCACAACCAAGTTGCACTGTGTGGTGAGTCATTTCTGAGGAAACCCCATATTCATTATGATGTATCCTTCTTTCTTACCTACCCCATGTAGTCAGTTGTCAAATTCTATTAACACAACCTCCACAGTTCTTTGGAATCCCAAACCTCTCTCTTTTTTCTTGTCCCTGTTTGTTCAAATTCTCATTACTTCTTGCCAGGTTATAGTAGTAATATTCTGATTGTGGGCATGTTGCCTATTTCCCCTTCCAAAATATTCTGTGACCACAAGATTTAGAATCAAAGATTAAGGTGGAGTCCTGGTGCTTTCTCTTGCTAGCGTTTGACTTGGATAAACTCTCTCAACATGAAAAGTCTGACCCAAGCTTTCTTTTCCAATATCATTTATACTTCTTGCCAGCTAGAATTGCAAAATGCTCTATATGATACTTAGGAATAGCCAAGTCAAAAAAGTAGATACTTTTAAAACATGCTTTCATGTGAGTCTCTTTGTAGCTCTTAATTGAAATCTTAATAACCTAGAATTTTCTAGAATAAATGATAAAATTTTTTCCCCTCCATTAGAAAAATGCTATAAACTTGGCTATGCCAACATTCTGTTTATTACTGAATTCTTCTATTATTACTTCCATATCCATGCCTTCTCTCTGAAACCAAAAGTTAATAGTATCTAGTTTGGGTACCGACACTCATCTCTACAATATTCTCCTGAACTGTCTCATCAGCCTGATTGCTCTTTGATATTCCATTCCTGGAAACATTTACCAGTCTAAGATTTCATACCCCTTTAATGCTTTGATTTCCAGAATGCATTCTGTCTTCCATCCAGGCTGATCTGTTCAACCTTAGTTGAACCTAGTTGAAAACCTAGTTTTTCCGTTAATGAGTCTCTGGATCTAGGACTTTGTATAATCAGTGAATTGCTGTCATTTACTGAGCATTTACATACAACAGGTTTTTTTTCCTCAGAATTTATAGATCTGTCAAGCTCTCCCTCCCCACTTACTTCCCAGGCCTCCTCTGTTTTTGTGGAAGTCCAGTAATGCTTTTCCTAACCCCACCCAATATTCCAATAAAACTCTCATGTAATCCATAGCCAGAAATAACAAATATCAAACTCTTACCCAATATAAATTCCTATTTAAGAAGTGTCATGTTCTCGGACCTCCTGGGTGGCTCAATGGGTTAAAGCCTCTGCCTTCAGCTCGGGTCATGATCCCAGGATCCTGGGTTCGAGCCCCACATTGGATTCTCTGCTCCATGGGGAGCCTGCTTCCTCCTCTCTCTCTCTGTCTGCCTGTCTCTCTGCCTACTTGTGATCTCCCTCTGTCAAATAAATAAAATCTTTAAAAAAAATAAAAAGTGTCAAGTTCTCTTACTGTAATATTGTGACCTCATGTGGTAGTGGTGGTGGTAGATGTGTGTCCCTGTCATCTGTTTTTTATTGTGAGCTTCTTGAGGGCAAGGAGTGTATCTATTTAGATTACTGTATATAGAATCAGGGAAACCGCATCTGTGGTTATTTACGTAAGACTGGACATTCTCATAGAAACTGACATCAGGTGAACATTAGTGAGATCCATCAATTGATTCCTTGCCCTTTCTAAAAGATAAGGCAGAGGTTAATACACAATGCTGTTAGTAAATGGTAGTTTTAAGGACAGACTAACAGACTGTTCTCTTGAGGTGGTCCTGTCTCCAAAGGAAGGTTCCTGAATTTGTTTCTCTCTCTCTCTTCTTTATTCAAGATTTGGGAGGAATGAATAATAGTTAAGCCTTGTTGGATCTTTCCATAGCTTTCTAAGGTGTCTTTCTCTCTTAATCATATACTCACTTTCTCCATTGACTCCCTTTCATTGGTACTTAATTTTCAAATCTGTTTCATAAAACAGAAACAAAAACCCTCCCATCCAGCTACTCATAAACTTCTTTTTCCTCTTCACAAGTTTCTTGAGAGCTGTCAACTTTACCTTCTGCTCATTTCTCAACCTACTGCAATATGGGTTTTTGCCCGCAAAGCTTTGTGGAAACTTATCTCATACAGATTACCAATAACTTCATTCTGGTTAATCAGTGAGTGCTTGCTAGTTAGCTGGAATGAACACTTTCAGTCACTTCTCTGCTAGCAGCGTTGCAGTTGATGCCACTGACTTTTTTCTCCTCTTTCAAAAGCTCTACCTACCTACCACTTGCATGGTACTGTATTGTCTGGTTTTCTTCTCAATTGCTTTTATTTTTTTAAAAGTTTATTTATTTATTTGACAGAGACACAGCGAGAGAGGGAACACAAACAGGGGGAGTGAGGGAGAGGGAAAAGGAGGCTACCCATGGAGCCTGATGTTGGGCTTCATTCCAGGACGCTGGGCTCATGCCCTGAGCGGAAGGTAGATGCTTAACAACTGAGCCACCCAGGCACCCCTCTTCTCAATTGCTTTTATGTACTGCTCTTCCTCTAGCATATTTTAAACGTTTTTGTTTTCAAGGTTCTGTCCTTGTCCATCTCCTTTTTTCATTCTCCAGGGTCTCTCTGGATCTCTTCCATTTCCATGGCTTCATTTACTCATTTGGATTTTAATATGGGTTTTCCTCCTGCACTTCAGGGTAGAATATTATACTTAAAATGGAAATCTCTACGTGGAAGTTCCAAAATTACCTCAAATCCTCAACTGCTTTTCATTCTGTTTCTGTTTGCTTAAGCTAGAAATCTGGATATTATCCTTATCACCTATCTGTACTTTTCTTCTTTCATCCCACTGTAGTCCTATCGATTCCAATCAGTCCCACAGCCCTCAAATCTTACTTTCATCCAACACCCCACCACTACCACTGTTATCTTATTTGAGGCCAGTATTGTTTCACCTGGGCTAATATAAGAACATCTTTACTTTCTCTCCAATCTGTTTTCTATACCATGACCAAAATAAATTTTCTAAAACACCAATAATATATTTTCAGTCTTTGCTTAAAATCTTCTATGGCTCTAATACCTTCATGATAAAAGTTAAACTCTCAATGTTATATAGAAAGCCCTTCAGGGGTGCCTGGGTGGCTCAGTTGGTTAAGCTACTATCTTTGGCTCAGGTCAAGATTCCGGAGTCCCAGGATCGAGTCCTGCATCAGGCTCCCAGCTCTGCGGGGAATCTGCTTCTCCCTCTGACCTTCTTCCCTCTCATGCTCTCACTCCTCTCTCAAATAAATAAATAAAATCTTAAAAAAAAAAAGTTCTTCAGTTTCTTGCTTTTGCATAAGACTTCAGCCCCACCCCTTACACTTTCTTGCTTCACACTAAGCTTAAGTTACGCTAATGTATTGCATTTCCTTCCCTGTGCCCCATGTCTTTTTCTGGGAGCCTTTATACATGCTATCTTTGTCTGTCTAACTTTGACTTGTTATTCAGAACTCAATCTGAAGTTACAGCCTTCAGGAATCCTCTCCTGATTCTTATTTCTGCCTTGGCTGACTTGGATACCTCTTCTATGTTTCTAAGCACTCCTCCTCTATCGTGGCTGGTTGCTTATCTCTTTTGCTGTTTGGCTGGATTGAGACTTGCTGAGGACAGGGAAAGGATCTTATTTACCACTGTATCTCCAACCACTCATCATAGTGCCTGGAGTAGGGCATTTATTCAATAAATGTACTAAAGAATGGCTGATTGACTAAGAACGAATACCTAAAAGACTAACACAATATTTCACAGTATTTTTTCATTATTGCCCACTTAGGAGAAAAATTTAATTTAAATTAATGTCCCCCTAAGGAGTAAAATCAAATACTAAGGAATAAGATTTTGTTGGAAAGAGTTGGGCTTTGAAAGGTCACATACCACTGTAATATCTAAGAATGGGGAAGGGAATCTATAATGAATTCTAGAAGGCAGTTATCATGTCTATATCTGTACCAGCCTAGATTAAGGAAAGAAGAAACAATCAGAAACTCTTTTCTACATATAGACAGATTAGGGGCTACTTTTTAAAAAAAATTTATTAATTTGACAGACAGAAATCACAAGTAGGCAGAGAGGCAGGCAGAGAGAGAGGAGGAAGCAGGCTCCCTGCTGAGCAGAGAGCCTGATGCCGGGCTGGATCCCAGGACCCTGGGATCATGACCTGAGCTGAAGGCAGAGGCTTTAACCCACTGAGCCACCCAGGCGCCCCAGATTAGGGGATACTTTTAATCTTGCTCTTTATTTAATAATTTTCATCACCCTTCTTTTTTGTTTGCTAGCAAATTTCTACTTACCAGAGTACAGTAATAGAACCTTCTGTTTCATGCTATTACCGAATTATTCACTTACTTTGTAAATAAACTGATTGTTTCCTGAATGTTCACTTTGTGGTGTTAAATATCTAATACCAATATTATGTGTGTGTGTGTGTGTGTTTATCAAATCAGCACATTCTTTAGTGAAAAACTGAAAAATGTTTTCTCAGAAATAATTTCTGAGATTTCACAATTCACAAACATAGTCTTTTAGTTACTAGCTGGGGTTATATTTTTGGTATTTCATAGGTTTGTCATTGCCTTGGGCCTTCTGCAATGATCCGCAATAATAACAGTTTGTGATTCCACAGAAAACAAGTCACTGCCAGCCTTTAGTTGTGGTCTTGCTGTAATTTTGTATGATATGGCTCATTGCATTGCATCAACCATAAAGTTTACAGCACTTATTGGAAATCCGAGGCCAGCTGGCCATTTGATGGACTTTTATTGGGATTTACTTTGATATTTTTTGCTTG